>NW_022111371.1:3049215-3055290 GCF_000313985.2 Echinops telfairi
CCATGCTTCAAAGGAGACAGCACATAAGAGACTACTCCCTTCTTTGAAGGAAGGCGCTGCTGAAAGCCTTATGCGTGCCTTCAAAACATTGTCAGAGACCAGAAGAAAGCCTAATGAATGGACATAGAACATTCTTGGGGGATAATGCTGAAGGGTGGGGCCCTGAGGTCATTTGAATTGTGACTAGGAGGAGCTGATTTCTAGGAGTGGAGTGGACCATGGTGAGGTGAGTAGGGTAACACCTGTCGGGATGGCGCCTTCGGGATCCTCAGTTGCTGATGGGGATAACTCGAGGTAGGGAGAAACAGCTGCAAAACTTTGCTAATGATTTTCCCTTCCCCTCTACTTTATCAAAGCCTGATGTCCTTTTCCTGGAACTTGTCTCTCGTGATCACGTGTCCAGAGCACGGGAGACAAAGTCTCACTCTCCTCGCTTCTAAGAAGCAGTTTTTCCTTTAAAATTTTTTTTTCCCAACACAGACATCTGTGTTCTTCTGGAAAGCTGTGGTATATTCACTATTGATTGTCAAAGGCTTAGGTCTTACTCCAGGCTTCTTTAGCCCCTGTCCAGCTTTGGCATGCATACGATTGAATCCTGGGGCACTTCAGTGACAGACCCTCGCATAGTTAGAGTTGTGTTTGGAAAAACTCACAGTTGGCTTTAGAGTTAACCAATGATGTGGTAAGTGAACACATATCATACGATAATTTGTTGCCAATACATGTTGTTGTTTGGTTCCCACCTATAGAGTTCCTATGCACAACAGAACAAAATGCTGTACAGTCTTTGCACCATACTCAAAATTGTTCCTATGCTTGAGCCCAGTGTTGCAGCTACGGTAATGTGTTAATCCATCTCATTGAGGGTCTGCCTTCACCATCCCTCTGCTTCCCCAAGCATGATGTCCTTCTTCAGGGGCTGGTCTCTCCTGACAACATGTCCAAGGTACAGGAGACAAAGTCTCACCATCCTGGCCTCTAAGGCACACTTTGGCCCTACTTCTTCCAAGACAGATTTGTTTGTTCTCTTAGCTGTCTGTACTACTTCTGATATGCTTCTCTGGCACCACATTCAAATGCATGGATTCTTCTTCAGTCTTCTTTATTCAATGCCCAGCTTTCACATGTGTAGGAGGTGATTGCTGAAGAAAAATGGGTGCATAAGCAAATGTGGTGAAGAAAGCTGATGGTGCCAGGCTATCAAAAGATATAGCATCTGGGGTCTTAAAGGCTTGAAGATAAACAAGCAGCCATCTATCTGAGAAGCAACAAAGCCCACATGGAAGAAGCACACCAGCCTGTGTGACCATGAGCTGTTGAAGGGGTCAGGTATCAAGCATCAAAGAACAAAAAAAATCATATCATTGTAAATGTGGGTGAGTGCAGAATGGAGACTCAAAGCCCATTGGTAGGCAACTGGACACCCTTTACTGAAGGGCTGTGGGAAGGAGATGAGTCAGTCAGAGTGCAGGGTAGCAACGATGAAACATGTAACTTTCCTCTAGTTCTTAAATGCCTCCTGCCTCCGTACCCCCCACCCACCCACCCACTATCGTGATCCCAATTCTACCTTACAAATCTGGCTAGATCAGAGGATGTACATTGGTACAGATAGCAACTGGAAACACATGGAATCCACGACAGATGACTCCTTCAGGACCAGTGGTGAATGTGGAGGGAATGTAGAAAGGGGGAGCCGATTACAAGAATCTACATATAGCCTCCTCCCTGGGGGATGGACAACAGAGAAGAGGGTGGGGGGAGACGTTGGACAGTGTAACAAATGACAAAATAATAATGATTTATGATTTATGAAGGGTTCATGAGGGAGGGGGGAGGGAGGGGGAAAAAGGGCAGCTGATATTAAGGGCTCAAGTAGAAGGCAAATGTTTTGAGAATGATGATGGCAACAAAGGTATATATGTGCTTGATACAATGGGTGTATGTATGGATTGTGATAAGAATTGTACGAGCCCCCAATAAAATGATTTTTAAAAATCAATTAATTAATTAAAAATATATATCATGTCTTTGGTCAGGCACACCTTGGTTCTGACTCGTCTTGCCAATTGATAGGTAGTGCAAACTCAATAGGTCCTGGTGTTGGAGGGGATGTCACTAGGGGGCTTCCAGGTTTCTAACTTCCTATCTGGTTAATGTGCTTAGAGGAGCTACTAAAAACAACAATCATTTGGGGGTTCTGAAGAAAAATCTTTTCAGGAACGCTGAGCAAATTCTCGTATTAGGATGGGGATTGCCGGGGGCACTTGGCTTATCTCAAGAGTTTGCATGCTCATAAATGCAGTCAACTTCAAGACTCACTAATTACTCCTTCATATTTTAAGCCTATTATAGGGAAATTCAAACCACATGGGTGTTTGTCTACAAGCCAAAATTTGTTCAAGATAAGCCAGTCATAATAACTTAACTGCAGGCTCCATGGCTTTTGAATATATTTAAACCATGATGATTTAAGGGTGAAGGTTGCTATTAAACATCTGACTACTTTCCAGATGGGAAGCCAACTTATGTATTTTTTTGTGTGATTCCCCTTAAATTTGTCATTATTTGGCAGGAATGGTCAAAATAAATGCACCATGCTTCAAAGGAGACAGCACATAAGAGACTAGACAGAAGCAAGATGAATCTACTTGTCTAGGCAGACATATGCTCTGAGCACAGATGTTCAGGAAACAAGGGGGGGGGACACTTGTGATAATGTATTGCATCATTTCTTTGACCTCAAGATAAAAGCAAACAAGAGAAGCAAGATGTGCCAATCACTTTGCTCTATAAAAATGAAACCTGCCACAGGGCTATAATGTACGGCACGGCTTCTCTCTGCCAGAAAGATGGAGCATTTCCGTCAGCACGTCAGCTATTTCTTGTCCTGCATCTTCTTCTTTGGAAAGACGAATGGGATTTAAAAGGAGCAAGGAAGGGTTTTAAATTTAGTTGAATTCAGCTAATCCTCTGGGCCACATTTACTGTGTTCCTCCAACCCTCTAAAAGGGCTGTCCAGTCTGTACTGTGACAAACTTTGGCTGTATCCCTTTACTGATTGCTGCCAACACCCCATGGGGAGGCAGGACCCTCCCTTTCTGAGAGGAGGTAACCAGAGCTTAGCCAGATTAAGGAAATTGCCCAAGGGGTCCCAGGGCTAGGATTGAGTAGGGCTGGGATCGAAATCCAAATGTGACTCTGAAGGTCATGTTTGTGCTGCTCTTCCTTTCCCTGTCCACGCAGAGCTGAGTGGGCAGCCCCAACTCCCAGTGACCGTCTGTAGAGCGGGGCAGAAGGTTGCCTGATCCTGAGCCATTTTCATGATCTTGGTATGTTCTCATGTACCACTGTGTCCATCCACATCGTTGCAGGTTGGCCTCATTGTCGCTGCCCCTCTGCTGCTCTAAACAGGTGGTGCTTTTCTAGGGGCGTGTCTTTCCTGAAGAGGAGAGTGAGCTGTAATGGCATCACCTTCACTTCTAAGACGCATCCTGATTGTGTTTCTCCTCAGACTGACTGACTTGTCCTTCTGGCAGTTCACAGGGTAAACGACACTCTTCCCCAAAACCACAACCCCGCATGCGTCACTGTTCCCTTCTGTCTTCCTATTTCACGATCCAGCTTTTGCATGCCTACGAGGTGATTAAAAAACAAAAAAACAAAGCTTGGGCCATGCCTGCCTTAGTATTCCAAGTGACACATTTGCTCTTTAACATTTTAAGGATGTCTTTCGAAGAGATGTTCCCAGTTCAAAACATTATTTAATTTATTGAAAGATGGAGCTTTCTACTCCCATAAACCTGGTGCTTAGCAGCCCAACATGTAACCACAGTCTAAAGTTAGAATACACCAGCTGCTCGAGGGAGAAGGGCCGGGTTTCTACTCTTATAAATAGTTAGGGCCTCTGAGCCCTGCCCTTTAGGGTTGCTGTGAGCTCCCATAAAGTTGCAGTCTGGGAAAGTCACAGGAGCAGTGGTTTGAGTAATAACAGTGTGTACCAAAATGAAGAAACTGTTCTAAACTTGATTGTGGTGATGCTTACACAACTCTTCTAAATCTCGTTGAACAATTTGTTTAGTTTACGAATTATATGCCAAAAGAAAACTGTTTCACACACACACACACACACACACACACACACAGAATGCTGTCACAGTGAACAGCTCTTAACCTCTGCCTACTTCTTCGATCTCCAGCCCCTACAATAAACCTCCTCTCTTGCTCCAGCTCAGCTTGCTCAGCATTGCCAGGAATATGTCTGCCCACTTCTACAGAAAACTAACTCACACTCACCTGGTCACAGGTTTAGACAGTGCCCCACCTGCTGTTGGCTGATAACCCTTAGGCCATCACCCCAAACCAGAACATCTGCTCTATAGGATTCTGCTGACACTTCTGTAAGCCACCTGACCAAAGTAGGAAAGAGGAATGAGATTTTAAAAAAGGAACAAAAGGTTTTAAATTTAGTTTAATTTGGCTGCACTGTGACAAACTTTGGATCTATCCTTTGCTTATTGCAGCTAACACCCCTGTGGCTGCCAGAACTGACTCAACAGCATGAGTTTGTTGGGGGTCTGCTGAAAGGCAAAACCCCACTTCCATCACAAACCTCCCTCTGTGTGGAAGCACCGTTTCTGAAAGAGAAAGGTATCCTGGCACCAGCAGGAGAGCCTGTTGGAGACCTCTGTTGAAGTGGTGAAGGGTCAGACCGGAGGCACCAGAGAGTGCATGGCAAGGGGACTGTGGGAAAGAGCTCGGCTTGGACAAGAAGAGCAGAAGACCAGGTGGACAGTATGAGACTGGGAGGTGGAGTTCACTGCTGCTGGAGAAACAGACAAGTAGACTAATGATGCCAGTTCTGGAGCTGAGTATATTCATGAAGATTCATGGAGGGCAACGTGTTTCATGCTAGACAGTAGCCTGCAAGAGTTCCTGGAGACAATAGAGTGTTCACATTCGACAGTTATTTTGCTTGTGGTAACAGAAAAGTCAGATATGGGGATAGATAAGGGAAGTTAACAGGTTAACTAAGTCAGGACCAGTAAACAGGAAGGATACACTCAGTGGTCCACACCCGTGCCTCTCTTCAGCCAACAATCAAGTCAATGTCTTTTCCTCAGCCGTGTGGTCCCTTGGTTGTCTGTGACTTGTCTGTGAACGTTCCAATGAACGACTGAAACCAGCATCCATATGCAGAACCAGGGGAGGACGACGTGGAGTCAGTAAAGGTAAAGAAAGAGCTGGTCCTTCCCAGGGCAGTTTATGCAGTGACTCAAAGAAAGGCTGATGAAGACACTTGAAGCACACTTCTTCATGGACTCACGGAGAACACTGAGCAAGAATCAACTCACCAGCGTTTGGTTCTGAAAATCCTACATTTCTCTGATTCTCTCTCCTCAGGAGTAGGTATTATGTAAGATAGAAAGCATTGGACCCCCAGCCCCCTGAAATCCTCTACACAGTCCATGGGAGAAATAGGAGGGTGTCTGCTCCCCTAAAGGTCTGCAGCCTCAGAAGCCCCATGTAGGCTCACCATGAGTTGAATTCAACTCCAGTTCAGTGGGTGGTGGGGCTTGCTACAACAAATACCAATAAAGCATCATAAAGGCAATCCAACATAGCTCACCACTGAATACTAAACCACATGATCCTTGTGTAAAGGCTAGAACAGTGGTTCTCAACCTTCAATGCTGCGACCTTTTAATACGGTTCCTCATGTTGTGGTGACCCTCCAACCATAAAATTGTTTTCGTTACTGCTTCATAACTGGAATTTTGCTACTGTTATGAATTGAGCAACCACTGTCAAAGGGTCGTTTGATCCCCAAAGGGGTCACGACCCACAGGTTGAGAACTGCTGTGCTAGAACATTCACATAGGAAAACCCAGGATTGCTTAGTGGATGGAGTAGGTTTCTTGGATCAGACAGGACTCTGATCTTGGTCTCACTTTCACTTTTCACATGTCCTTAGTTAAGTTAGATGTCTTCACAGCTTGAGGTTCCTCGCATAAGCCATGCAACCTTCCCATTTCTAAGAATGCTTGTGATAATTAAATGAGGTGATGTGGTTAA
>NW_022111371.1:3055706-3061210 GCF_000313985.2 Echinops telfairi
GCCATGCTAGTGATCAGAAAACAGACCCCAGACAGCAGTTTGAAGGCAAAGAGGTCACCTCTGCTTAAAAACATTTTTTTTCCATGAAAAATGTGCTGAACTCTCACTACAGAAAATTTAAAATATGCCAAAAAGAAAAAAGAAGTACTTGTTATCCTCAAAATATTACTTTTTTTGTTATGCAGAACATGTCTCCATTGCTATTATTTTATTTTTTAAAGCCAATTGACCCCCGCCCCCACCCCATGAGAGTAAAATTACGTTCCCAGGGAGTTCTGAATGGCTAATGTTTAAGCAGTAGAGGGCCAGGCCCTCTTGCAAGGTACTTCTGAGTGGTCTTGAATGATCAACTTTCCAGTTGGCAGCTGAGGGCATGGATGATTTGGACTCACCCAGAGAGTCTTTATTATATAGTCACTGCTGTGCAGTCGATGCAAACTCCTAGTGGAACTGCCCCTCGGGGTTCCAGGACTCTTATCCTTTATGGACGTAGAAAGCCCTGTCTTCCTCCTGTGGAGCGGCTGCTGGTTTTGAACTGTAGACCTTGCAGTGCACAACCCAGTGCGTAACCACCAGGTTATCAGGACTTTATTATGTAAACCCAGACATTGTGCCCTGACTTTCCTCAGGAGCTCTGAGTTAATCTGAGGCTGCTCACCCCACAGCTGCTCCTCAGGAGGAGATGAGGCTGTCTGTTCCATAAAGATTTACACTCTGCAAAACCCTGTGCAGGGTCTCTGGGTACACAGAGCAGACTCAATGCCAGTTGGGTTTTGTTGTTGTTTGGGTGCTCCTTCACATCACAAAGCAATTGTCTGCAAAGTGTTGAGGCCTTTGAAAGCAGATTACTTGAGTTTAAATCCAGGTTTCCCTGCATACCAGCTGTGTGCCCTTGAACTGAGCACTTGCATTCCCCAAGCCTCAGACTTTATTATTGTGAAAGCAAAAATAGCAACCTCTTCATAGGGCTGCATGAGGATAAGATGAAATAACTCATGTAAAACTCTTTGCAGAGTTGCAGACAGAGAGCATAAATGAATTAACTTAGGATGATGATTTATAACTAATAGAATTTTATTTTTCCAGTTGCTGCTACTAGGTGCCTCTAAATTGATACTAATTAATAGTGACCCTTTGAACCCAATGGCTAAGGCCTTGGTTGTAACCTAAACATTGTTGGTTCAAACCCAACCTGTAGCTACACAGGAGAAAAGGTCTAGTAGCCTGTTCTCATAAAGAGTTTAACCTAAGAAATCCTATGGGGCAGGTCTGCTCTGATACAGGTTGCTATGAGGCTCCTACAACTACAAATGTGTGTGTGTGTGTGTGTGTGTGTACCATACAGTTCCAAGTGGGAACAGTTTTCCATTCAAATAGAAAATCCAGATGAAGAGCTGGCAGGAGGCTTGATGAACGAGTGGGTCTTCCACAGAAGCAAGCTTTGCTCGTGGGTAGCAGAATGACTGCAGTGTAAAACCATCTCCCACAATGCAATGCTACCAGAGAGCATCAACGTCATAGCTCTTATACAGGTCAAATCCCAGCATCCCCTTGGATTAAACCAACCTGGGTCATGTGCTCACCCCAAATATAGACTTGGTAAAGGAAGCTGATGTTTGGATTGTCCAGTTACAGTGGGATAAATAATGGTTCCCAAAGAATTCTACGTCCCAATCTCTGAAATCCTTGAATATATTACTTGATGTAGAAAAGGAGACTTGGCTGGGATGCTACAATTAAGGATTTCAAGATTGATACATTGCTGTTGTGAAGCACCATTGAGTCGGTTCCGACCTCAGTGACCTTCCCACGGCAGAGGGAACTACTTCCTGGTCCGGCGCCATCCTTGCCTGAGCCCATTGTTGCAGCCCCTGTGTCTGTCCATCTTGTGGAGAGCCTTCCTCTTTTTTGCCACCCCCTTCATTTACCAAGCGGGATGTTCTTCTTCAGGGACTGGTCTCTCCTCACAGTATTTCCCAAGTATGGAAGACAAAGTCTTGCCAAATTAGTCTTGACAAATCAGCCCTAGTTATATCATGAGGCCAAATATAAACCCATAGTTCCTTATAGGGGGAAGGCAAGAATGTCAGAAGGCAGAGAAGTAATGTGACAACAGAAGAAAAGATTGGAGTGAGTCAGCTACCAGCCAAAGATTTTGACGAGATTATTCAAGCAGCTAACAGCTCAGGTGGCACTGTGTGGTGAGTGTTAGATTGCTGACACTGAGGTTGCTGCTCCTCTAGAGAAAATGAGTCTATCTACTCTCATAAAGATTTACAGCCGCAGAAACCCTGTATAGGAGCCTTGGTGTTGCTGTGGTTACACACTGGACTGCTAACTCCAAGGTTAGCAGTTTGAAACCATCAGGTGCTCCAAGGGAGAAAGACAAACCTTGGTGATGTAGTGGTCACACAATGGCCTGCTAATCCAAAAGCTAGCAGTTTGAAACCACCACCTCCTCCAAAGGAAAAATATGAGGCTTTCTACTCCCACCAATCTCTAGCCTCGGAAGCACATAAGGGCACTTCTACCCTGTTCTATAAGGTCACTCTGTTTCAGAACTGACTCAATGGCAGTGAATATGAGTTAGAACCAACTCAATGGCTCATGCTTGTTGCTTACTCTTTCAAGTCAGTAAAGAGCTGTCACTATGGATTGGAATTGACTCCATGGCAGTGAGGGGTTTTTTTGTTCCTTTGTTTTGGGTAGCATAGTGGCTTAAACCCAGTAGTGTAGTGGTTTAAGCTTAGTAGTGCCTGGTTTACAAGCCTCAAGGTCAGCAGTTTGAGTCAATCGGTGGCTCCTCTGTATAAAGATGAGGACGTTGGCTCCTGTAAAGACTGAAGATCTTAGACATTCAAGGGGGCAGTTAGTTCTCCCCTGTCCTATAGGATCAGCCTATGAGTTGGACGATGACGTGATGATAGTGCAGTATCTGATAGTCAAGTAACCGGAAGAAGGAACTTATGGTTCCTCACTGGAGCATCAGAAGGAAGCAGCCTTGCCCACTGTATGATAGCCTTATGATAGCTATTCTGAATTTCTGACCCCCCAAAGTGTATGCTAATAGGAGAAGCTTCAAAATATTTGTGGAGACATGGAATTAAAAGAACAAGCTACACTGTTGATGGGTGTTGGCTTGAGTGAAATGGATGATAATGGTTTATATCTGATGTCAGTGAGTCATTGTTATCTTAGTCTAAAGCATGTACTGTATAATTCTATCCATCAAAACCACCAAAGAAGCTATTCTGGATATGCTAAAACATATTTCATACAACAATAACAGTAATAATAGCAATGTTCTGATATGCATTGTAAAAAAGTCCCCATTTGTTATTTTGTTTTCAAAAAAGAAGGAAAGAAAATAAAACCTATTTAGATCCCTATTTAGCTGGGGGCAGAGAGGGGGAAGCAAAATGAAGGGGCAGGTTAAGGGTAGACTATTGGGGGATTTGTTTCATAGTTTAAACTGTTGAATGCAAAGTTGATGAGCTGATATATAAATCCTCACCTAACTTACAATGGAAATTGTTATTTAAAACTAAACAGTTAATAGAAATATTTTTTTCAAGAACGTTTTTAACCCCCCTCATGAGTTTGTGGTATTTCAAGGCAGGAAGTTCGGGATCATCTGTCTCCACCAGTCTCCAGTCACAGCCTGCACCCGTGGAGCATTCAGACCACATGGATGACGAAGCCAGAGAGCTAATTCTCCAGAAGGAAAGCAGAGCTTTTACAATAGAAGCAAATGAGTGTGGAGCTAGTGGCCCACAATATGCAGCTGTTGCTGCTGCTGTGCGCTGTGGCTTCCCTGTGTACAGATTTTGCACAAATAACACTGTAATAGCAAAATCCATGTTGACAGTTTTGCGGTAGTATTTTTCCTTCTGTATCTGCACCTTGAATTAGATAAAGAAGGCATCTTTCCTGTTAATTTTGGACACGCATGCAAGATGGTTTGGTCACAAGGAAAAGAGACAGTAGACAATATAGCACACCATCATGCTATTTTCCTATCCGTATTTATCGCACTTGATGCTCCACCACCCGTACTCATAGAAGAAATAGTCTAGAGATCAAAAAACCAGGTGCGTAGGAAAATCTGTTGCAAAGGCCTCTTTACAGTGTTAAAAAATAGGGATGTTCCATGAGGACTAAGGTGTGCCTGACCCAAACCATGGTATTTTCAATTGCCTGTGAAAGTTGGACATCGAACAAAGAGGAATCAGGAGAATGGATGCATCTGAATTGTGGTGCTGGGGAAGAATACCGAAAGTGCCAGGAACTGCTAAAAGGACAAACCCATCTGTCTTGAAAGAAGTATGGCCAGAGGGTTCCTTACAGGCAAGGCTGGTGAGACTTCATCTGACATACTTTGGATATTTGAATCAGGAGAGACCAGCCCTTGGAGAAGGACATCCTGTTGGTAAAGCGGAGGGGAAGTGAAAAAGGAGCAGGCCCTCATGGACCTGGGTCTACACCATGGCTACAGCAAAGGGCTCAAGCATGGGAACAATTGTAAGGATTACACAAGAATAGGAGGCATTCCGTTCCGTTGTACGTAAGGTAGCTAAGACTCCACGGCATCTCACAACAACGATAATTTATCTCATTGCAAAGAAGGCATCAGCCAGTCTTTATAGGCACTAGAATACAAATGCAAAAAGACTCAATCATGTCAACTGAAGGACTAACCCAACCCAACACACTGCCATTGAGTCAATGACAACTCAAAGCAATCTTACAAGATGCCATATCTCTGCATCTGTAAACCTTTATGGAAGCAGACTGCCTGATTTTACTCTGTGGAAACTCTTTCTCTCATTGACCTTTAGGTTGAGAGACAAGTGCTTCAACCATTGCACCACCATTGCACCTTATCTGAGGGTGAGCTGTTGTTCTATCACTAACAGGTCGGGCTTTGAAGAATTCATTTTCCTCCTGTGGCTCTTCATTTTATAGTGTATGTGACGGAGCAGCAGGAGTTGAATGAACAAAGTGATCTCAAGGGCATCTTCGAGTTTCATGATTTTATAAATCACTTGATGGTAGAGGCCATTGAATAGATTGGAAGGGAAGCAAAAACTGCTTTGGGCACAGACCGATTATATGGGGGTTGGCGGGTTCTGAGCTGATGAATAATAGAAAATATTAAAAAGAGGACTGATCAAGAGGCCAGAAGAACTCAGCTCTGGAGAGAGATGTGGAGCTATCACAGTCACCTGTTGTCTACCCACTGCCTTTCCCAGGAATAAGAACCCAGAACCCCCAACCACCAACATCCAATCAAGTCCTGCCCATAGCAGTCCCATGGGGGATTTCCAAGACTGTAACGTATACACAAGCAGATAGCCTTATCTCCCCCCCCCCCAGAGTGCCTGTGGGTGGGTTTGAACCTTTAATGCTGTGGTTAGCAGTTCAACACTTACCTAACAGCACCCCAGAGTTCCTTAGGAATGTGGCAGGGCTATGTGGCTTATGTTATGCTTTGAACTGTTAAC
>NW_022111371.1:3062490-3063951 GCF_000313985.2 Echinops telfairi
GTCTCACTATCCTTGCTTCTAAGGAGCTTTCTGGTTGTACTTCACCCCAACCAGAATTGCCTGTTCTTTTGAGAGTCCACAGTACTTTCAATATTCTTTGTCAGCACCCTAATTCAAATGCATCGATTCTACTTTAGCTTTTCTGATTCAATGTTCAATACCATGGCCTGAGTCAAGTGCACCTTAGTCTTCAAAGTAATACCCTTGTTTTTCAACACATTGAAGAGGTCTTTTGCAGTAAGTTTACCCAATGCATTGTGTCATCTGATCTCTTGACTGCTGCTTCCCTGAGTATAGCTTATGGATTCAAGCAAGATGGTAATCTTTTATAATCTTAATCTTTTCTCCAATTATCATATCACCTATTGGTGCTGTTGTGAGAATTGTAGTTTTCTTTACATTGAGTGTAATCCACACTGAAGGCTGCAATTCTTGATCTTCATCAGCAAATGCTTCAAGTCCTCCTCACTTTCAGCAAGTAAGGTTGTGTCATCTGCATATCAAAGCTTGCTAAAACGTTTTCCTCCAATCCAGATGCTGGATTCTTCCACATATAATCTAGCATCTTTGCTTATTTACTCAGCATCCATACTGAATAAGAAAGATGAGAGGATAAACCCTGCAGCACACCATTCCTGATTTGATTTTATGTTTCACTGTACAAAAATTCTTTAATACTGAGAGAAACAATGTAGATATTTTACTAAATTTGTTGCAATTACAAAAGTCTTGGTTTTAGTGTAAAAGATTTAGAAAATATGGAAAAGCATAAAGAAGAAATTTAAATGAACCCCCAAATAAACCCAACTTACTACCATGCAGTATTCCCTGCTTCTGTTCACTCAATTGCCAGGACTCCACACGAATTCATCAGAAGTGAAAGGCATGAAAGCCCTGAGGAAGAAGAGAAGCAAGTTCATGTCTCCCTGCAGCAAGGTGAGGAGTGTCTTGGTCAGAGAGCTAGAAGTCAGCAGCATCTTAGGATCTGTTTAAGTGAAAGGTTGTATCTTATGTAGAGTTATCAGATAGTGAGTGCAGTGTAAAGTATGTAAAGCAGGGAGTCTACAAAACAGGAGACTTGGTAACAGAATAATGAACCCTAGCGGGTTATGCATTGAGTGGCTAACGGCAAGGTCAGAAGTCCCCATTTACTGGTTGCTCCTTGGGAGAAAGACAAGACTGTGTGTAAAGATATAGATGTTTGGCAAAGACAAAGGAACAGTTCTACTCTATCCTACAGGGTTGCTGCGAGCATAGGAAGCCCCTCACTGGCTGGCAGTGGTGGCGCTAGATTACTAACAGAGAAGTGGTGGCGCTAGATTACTAACAGTGATGCTAGATTACTAACTGAGAAGTTATCAGTTCAGATCCACAATCCCTTTGTGGGAGAAACACATGGCTGGGTGCTTCAGTAAAGATGTACTACCTTGAAACTCTACAAGGTAGTTCCACTCTGTTCTG
>NW_022111371.1:3064419-3065933 GCF_000313985.2 Echinops telfairi
TCTCTGCAGTATGGCAATAAGACAGAGGAGCGGTGCAGATAAGGCTTGATGAGTTTAAAGGCTGGTTTGAGGTTGGTAGGTATTTGTAATTAGTGGGCCTCTGATTGTTATGAAATAAACAATTTACAGTCAATACAAAGATGTCATCTTTAACTCAGTTATATAGGATCAATGTATGCCAAGGGCTCTGACACCTGCTTTATATGTGCCGTCTGAATGCAGCTTCACAGCAAAATTTGTATCTGGGTTAACTTTTGGGATGAGACAGATGTGCTGCCTACTGTACTGAGAGGCAGGATAGGGCTTCTTCTTCTTTTCTCTTTTTTTTTTAACATGATAATATTAAAAACCCCAAATGCTGGAACTCATGTGGTAAAATAGTTTTCTCTAATTTAACTCTCTCAATCTGTAGGTAGGAAGAAAGAAGCTTCACTTGGATCTTATAGTACAACCAGAATGTGTCTTTTGCTTTCAACTCAAAACTCATTGCACATCTAAGCAAAGCATGCTGGGGGCCCTTCCCTGCGAGGGTAGGAGGGCTGAGGTAATGGCGGTGTCTACAAGAGAGCTTTAATCATCACAAGCTGCTGTCTATCTGACCGCAGGACCGTCTGGGGCTCCAAGACAGGTCACATGCGTGAGTCATGTGTGGCTTTTGTTTCCTGGTGAAAGAAAGCCGCATAAAGAGGCCAACGCAAAAGAGGAAATTAGTGAAAGCATCTTCGAGCACTTGGCACTGAAAGCAAGCCTAGTGGGGAAAATGCCCGGTTCTACCGGCCCTTAAGAAAACTGGGACCCGACTTTCAGATCGCTGTCGCTGGAGGCTGGCTGTCATGCCAAGTGCACTGGAAAGTGAATCATGGCAGTAGCGGTTAGGTTAAAATATAACCCCTTATGATTTGATCTCTCCTTTTACCCATTTTAAATTTGTTCTAGTTTTGGATGGTTTGGGATTTCTTTTTGATGGAGGCTTTTCTCTGTTTTACTTTGTTATTGTTGTCAGTTGCCTTTTTTTTTCTTTTTAAAACATTTTTTCCTGTATATGAAATCTAAAGTAGATGAATCTATGGAGACAATAAGTGGATAAATATTCCTTGGGAAAACGGCAGGGGAGGTAGACCAGAACCGGGGAGCTAATAACAATGAGAGGAGTTCTGCTTGTGCAGTGGTTATGTGTTGGGCTGCTAAGTGCAAGATCACCAGTTCAAAACCACCAGGAGAGAGATGGGGCTTTTTATTCCTGTAAGGAGTTACTGGCTTGGAAAGTCACAGGGGCAGGTCTACCCTGTCCACTCCGGGTCCCCATGAGTCAGAATGGACTTGCCGTCAGTGAGTGGAGTGAGTAATAAGGCTGAGTCCAAAAATGAAGAAACGGTTCTAAACTGGATTGTGGTGATGCTTGCACAGCTCCCCTGAATCTCGTTGAACAATTGAATTGTTTAGTTTGGGAATTATATGCCAAAAGAACTGTTTTTAAAAACACACACCCCGGAAGAATGCTGTCACAGTGAACA
>NW_022111371.1:3067519-3083479 GCF_000313985.2 Echinops telfairi
GAGGTTTTTCTTGTGTAGAGAAAGCTTCATGAAGGAGAGAGCATGGTTGAGTTTCCCATGAATACAGGTTTGACCAGGCACTGATTTCGTGGTGGGGTGGGGGGTTGCATGTGGTGAGTTGGGTACGAAGGGAGGGGATGGAAACATTCCGAGAATATTTCAGAGCTAAAGAGAAGAAGGAGAGTTAGAGTAGGTACCTTCCTCCTACCACCCCCACAATGAGCCCACTCTCCTGCCCTCAGATACGTGTAGTAGTTCTTGAAGTGAACTCTGGGCACCAGGCCAACTACAATTGATCGCGCTATTCCACATTCTCAAACCTGGACAGTGGCAGACATATAGCAGAACCAGCTGCCATGGAGTCAGTGTTGGCTCACTGGGCTGCCACGTGTGTCAGAGTAGAACGGTGCTCCCTAGGGGTTTCCGTGGCTGCTGTTTCAGGAGTAGATTGCCGGGCTTTTCTTCTGAAGCACTTTTGTGTAAGCACGAACCTTTCAAGCTGATGAGTGTTTAACTATTTGGAGGCAAGTATAATGTGTAAGAGGCCAAGTAAGGCTCAGGGTGCAAATCTTACTCGCTGTCGTACATCTGTGGTCAACCCTCTGGCTCAGAGTAAAGCTGTTATCTGGGGCAGCTCCATGCTGCTGACTCTGTCCTTGAAAAAGGAACCTGATGTTCAGGGTGAGGAACTCAGTTGGCTACCAACCTGGAGCTGTGGTGTCTTCACAGTCTGCTACAGAGTTCAAGCAAAGCCACCTGCTGGACGCACCTGCTCAGTGACTGGGTCCGGTGGTGGTATTAGGGAGCCTCACCAGAGCTGTCCAGTGTGGAATGCTGCTAAAGGGTAAGTTTCACACAGGATCTTCCCATTTCATTAGATGTGATCTCCATTGTCCTAGAAGTTACCAGAGCTGCATCATCATCTGAGGCCACTCTACCCAATTCTACCACCTCTACTCTTCCTGTTCAAAAGTACCAGACCTGCTTTGTGGCTTGAAGCTCTTCCCTCATGAATCCTGCCCCTTGCCCTTCATCTTTTCATGGACAGAAAACATAGTCCCCACCTCCCAGAAAGGTCTGGTACTCCTAGCTCTGAGGGATGTCCCATAAGTCCTGAATGGACACAATGTCTTAAAAAAATTATTATTAATCATTTC
Organism: Echinops telfairi; assembly: GCF_000313985.2. Lineage (NCBI taxonomy): Eukaryota > Metazoa > Chordata > Mammalia > Afrosoricida > Tenrecidae > Echinops > Echinops telfairi. The sequence continues at coordinate 3,068,677 of NW_022111371.1, forward strand.
ACTGGGGGTTCTTACAGATCTTATAACAATCCACACATCAGCCGCATCAAACACACATGTACATATGTTGCCATTATCATTTTAAAAGCATTTTCTTTTGACTTGAACCCTTGGTATCACCTCCTCTTTTTTCCTCCTCCCTCCCCCACCCTCTCACCTTCATGAATCCGTCATTGATTATATATTATTATTGTTATTTTCATATCTTACACTCTCTGTGTCTCCCTTCCCCCACATTGCAGTTATTCATCCCCCCCCTCCGGTGTGGGGGGATATATCCATCATTGCAATCGGTTCCCCATTTGCCCCCTTCCCCTTCCCTCATTGTGTCATTACTCCCTGTCCTGGATTCCATGTGTCAAGAACTGTTATTTGTACCAATGTATGTGCAACGGTCTAGTGTGATTTGTAAGGTAGAACTGAGGTCATGATAGTGGAGGGAGGAAGCACTCAAGAACTAGAGGAATGATATGTGTTTCGTCGGTGCTATATTGCACCCTGACTGAATCATCCCTTCTGTGACCCTTCTGTGAGGGGATATCCAATTGTCTACAGATGGACTTTGGGTCTACACTCCAACCTCTCTCAATTCCATCAATATAATTGTTTCTTTGGGATCTTTTGATACCTGCTACCTGATCCTGTGGACACCTTATGATCACACAGGCTGGTGTGATTCTTCCATGTGGGCTTAGTTGTCTCCCTGCTAGATGGCCACTTGTTTATCTTCAAGATTTCAAGACCCCAGATGCTATATCTTTTAATATCCGGGCACCATTCACCTTCTTCACAGCATTTGCTTATGCACCCATTTTGTCTTCAGTGATCGTGTTGGGAAAGTGAGTAATCACAGAGTGCCAGGTTATTAGAAAAGTGTTATTGTGTTGAGAGAGTACTTGAGTAAAAGCCCAAAGTCCATCTGCTATCTTAATACTTATATAAATGTACATAGACCTATATCCCTATCAATATAAATTAATATATTTCCATATATACATGCCTATATTTATACCTATGTAAATAGCTTTTGTTTCCTACTTCTTTCCTCTATTTCTGTTACTTTCCTCCTGCCTCACAATCCTGTTCACCCGTCATTTGGCTCTCAGTACTTCTCAATATAATGTACTTGATCAACTCCCACCAGGCATTCTGCACCCTCCTCACCTACAATTTTAGACACCTTATTGTTTCCTTGTCCCTGAGTTTGTTGGCTCCCCACTCTTTTTCCCCTGCCTCTTCCTTTCCTTTCCCATGCCCCCCCTCCCCCAGCAACACACCCCAGCACCAGCAGTCCCTTTGTTTTCTCTTTGGGATTACTTAATTATTTATCCTGCCTATCTTATAGAGACAGGAATAGAGAAAAAGAAAAGAAAGAAAAAAAATAAGGAAAAAGTCCTATAAATGACTCCAGATCTGTCTGATGACCTTTATGAATGCTGTCTGATCAAGTGTGATGAGATGCCAAACCCTGCCCCCTGAGTATCAGAGTCTATTTTCGGGATTCCTCAGAGACTTCTTGCTTTGCTCCCCTTGCTGCTTGGTGGCTCTCCTGCCGTGAATCATCCCACTGTTGGGGGGGAGGTGTCAGACCGGGCACATTTTCCGCACTGTGTCTCCAGTGCTGCCCTCCTTAGCGCTGTGGGTCAGTGAGGGTACGGTACGTGGCGTCTTGTGGTGGGACTAGCCTTAAGGTCCTCTATGTGTATTCCCTGCTCCAAGCAGGAATGTTGTCCTCGGGGCTTGGTGGGCCATGCTGAGGTCCACTCTTTTTCTGGTTCTCTCCTAGCTTGCTCCCCTGTGGTCTGGACAGACCAGACACCCTCCCTGTGAAGTATCTTCAGTGCTGTCCTCTGTAGCACATTCTTCTGGAGAGGGGGGTCAACATAGCTCAGCTTGGGGCTGGTCCAGCAGTCCTCTGTTTGTTCGCTGCTCCCTGCTGGTATGTTGCCCTCAAGGCTTGGTGCACCTGGATGAGGTCTGGCCTTCTCTCCCTTTCCTGTGGAGAAATAAATAATGAATAGTTACAGGTCTGTCTGATGACCTTTATGAATGTTGTCCAATCGAGTCTGATGAGATGCCAAGCCCTGCCCCCTGAGCCAAAGTCTATTTTCAGGATTCCTCTAGTGCCCTGTTCCCCCAGCACCCTCATCTTTTTGGTTCTCTTCCCCACCCCACCCCCTACTTTTCAGTTGGATGCCTTTTGCATTGGTGAGTTGGATCTGACCCCTACCAGAGTGCCTGGACCTCACCCCAGGAATTATGCGTTAAGTAGCTTATCCTCTATGCCCATTGAGGACGCAATATCTTATTGATGGACTGCATCTTAGTCCTGATCTCCCTTCTTTCTGAACTCATTTCCTAGAGAAGCCGCTGGGTCTCACTTTCCAATGTCATCTCTCCATGTAACATGCTCAGATTTGGGTCTTTAGCCAGAGAAGTTCTCTTAACTCCAGTACATGCATTTGTGAATATTTTAGCTGCTGTCTAGTCAGCCCCAACTCACGGTAACCACATGCACAATGCACCAACTGGTCCTGGGCCTTCTCCATCATCAGTTACAGATCAAGATGTTGTTGAGAAGTCAATTATTGGGCCTCTATTTCTAGTCCATTTTAGTCTGGAAGCTCCCTCTGAAACCTATTCAGCATCTATGCAACACATAGGCCTCCACTAACAGGCAAGGTGTGATTGTGTATGAGGTTCATTAGCTAGAAATTGAACCTGTGCCTCCTGCCTGGGAAGAAAGTATTCTGTTACTGACCCACCAATATCCTCACACATATATCTAACCCTGCTGTTGCATGTCTCCATTGAATGTGAAACAGGAACCTCCAATATAATATGTCTGAGTCAAACACTTGATTTCTTTTTTTCTATACCTCTGTCAGTCACTTCCCTTTCTTAAATAGGTGTTGACTACACCTGAAACACATACTGACCCTAAGTACTTCTAACCACCTTCACTAGTATAGCACGGTCTCAAGCCTCCACCACCTCTCCCTTGGATGATTGTAGTAGCATCCTAAATGCACTTCCTCTTTCTCCTGTTATCCACTGTGGTAGTTACATAATCTGTTGTCAATTTCAAACTATTGTCTCATTAAGAATTGCTGTCAATAAGAGTGAAGGGGTGGAGTTTAACATGTCAATCAGGTCGCAGCTTGATGGCCTCATTTGGAGGCACTAAGGAGATAAATAACTCCCTGGAGGCTCACTCCCTGTAATACATTCCTGTTGACAAGCCACATGGCAGTATACTGATGGAGCCAGAGCTTTGAAGCTGGAGGAGCCACGTGGAGACCCACACCAGCGCTAAGATGCTTCCACCACCAGTGGATCCACAAGACTTTCCATTGGTCTGTGTTCTACCTGCACTCAGCATCATTGTATGTGTTGTGTGAGTCTGAAGAGGAGCTTATAGACTGGTATCGGACATATGGGCTAATATCAGATTTATGAACTTGATCTGGACTGGGCTGGGATGTTTTCTCAATATTCAATTACTTTTATAGAGAGAGCTCTTTCTTATGCACATATGAGTATCTGTGAATTTGTTTCTCTAGTCAACCCGGACTAACACACCCACTCAGTCAATACTCAGTCCAGCAGATATTTTTAAGAAGACACAGGATTATGTTCTTCTTTTCTCAGATCCACCCAATGGCATCTCATGTCACTCAGAGTTAATCCTTAACCCTTAATATAACCTATGAGGACCAATGAAATCTGCTCCCTGCTTCACAGTTTTCTCCCTTGCCCATTCTCTTCTTTTGACTACACAGATTTCATTGCTGCTCTCCAAATACTCCCTGTGTTTGCATGTACTATTTCCTTTGCTGGCTGGAAAACTCTTTCTTAAGACAGTTGCCCGGTTCCTTCCTTCCCTCTTCAGGGTTCTGTTCACATGTCCCTATCCATGACTTCCTCAACAGCTCCCAATTGAAGATTTTTGTTTCCCCTCCACATACATACCTGTGCTTTCATTTCATTTCAGCAGCCTGCCATTCTCGAACCACGTGTGGATTTTTGGGTACACAATCACGTGGCTTGGAAGTAAAACTGAAAATGAAAATAAGGCCACCATTGTTTCATTTATACAAATGTAAAAGAATATTTTTCAGATATTAGTGATTTCATTTGTGTGTAAAACAATGTATGTATGCTTCCTGAATAAATTTTAAATTGTTGTGCGGGACAGGATAGGCTCTTCCATGTCAACAGCTTGCTGACCCTTCACCCGGAGCATAGTTGATATATTTAGTGCCTATTTTCTTTATTTCTTCTTCTCCACTAAAATGTAAACTCCAGGTGGGGAAAAATCTGTGCTGATTATAGTCCCTCTGTGTCCTTGATGTCTAGCCCAGTTCCTGTACATGGCCCAATCCATTGTCTTTGAGATGATTTCAACATATGGCAAACCATACATTGCCAATAGAGTCTCACAGACTGTATGCACTTCCAGGAGCACATAGCCCTTGTCTTTCTCCTGAGCAGTGACTAAGGTTTGAACAGTGGCCCTTGTGAGTAGAAGCCTAATGTCTAATCCACAGCACCAGCAGGATTCCTTTTATACCTAACCAGAGCCTTTAAAGAGTCTATTGTGTCTATTAAGGGTAATAATAGGGGTTGTGCCTCTTTAGATAGTTGATGCAGATTGGAAAGTGGTGATCCAGAAGGCTTTCATTAGCTGATTCTCAGAAATCAGGCCCCAGGCCTATCTTTCTAATTCATCTCAGTTGTGAAGCTCTGCTAAAACCTAATCAACATCATAACAACACACAACCCTCCGCTGACAGATGAGTGCATTGACTAGTAAATAAATCCAGGTGTTGGCGTGTGGAAGTACCATAGTAGTACTACAGCACAACAGTGACGCAGTAGAAATATTGCTCTCCATGCTAGGGCAGGCACCTGGATTTATTTACTGGCCAATAGACCCAAAGGTCAATGGAGACGTGCATGGCGTTTTGGTGGCATAGTGGGCTATGTATTGAGCTGCTAACAACGAGGTCAGCAGTTTGAAGACATAAGCTGCTCTCCTGGAAAAGGATGGGGTTGTCTGGTCCCGTAAAGATTTAAGTCTCTGAGACCCAAAGAAGCAGCTCTACTCTGTCATCTAGGGCCACTAAGAATGGGAATCAGCTCCATGGCAGTGCGGTTGTGAGTCTGAGTGGAAGTTGGGGGCACATGAATGTGAGGAACTTGGCCCGGGGGGGAATGAAGTGGGGAGATCGTCCTTTGCTCCTCAGAAGAGGTGATACTTGAGAAGATGATGAAGTTATCCTGGAAATAATCATAAAATATTCCTCACAGAGGAATGATCTTGGAAAAGATATAGATGATTGTAGATAGATACAGGCAAGTGCACACACACACACACACACACACACACACTGCCATCAAGTCAACGCTGACTCACAGTGATCCTACAGGACATGGTAGAACTGACCCTGTGATTTTCCAAGATTGTACACTTTATGGAAGTAGAAACCCCCGTCTTTCACCCTTGGAGTGACTGGTGGTTTTGAACTTCAGGCCTAACAGTTAGCAGCTCTACATGTAACCACTATGCAGCCAGAGCTCCTGTAGGTGGATGGGAAGTATGTAAAATGGTTTAGAGCTTGGTGAGAATGAAAGACCTCAAAATTCTGAAAGGTGTTCTTGGCAGCACCAGCAGAGCTTGGCTTGCTGGTGTCCCATGAGTGGCTTTTACACTGTGAGCAAAGTCTCACCATCCTGTTAGTAATGTTGCCGGAATCTGTACAACGGTATCTCATGTCACTCATAATAAAGTCTCAAACCTTACAATAACCTACAATGTCCCACATAATCTGGCCCCTGTTTTACATTCTTCTCCCTTGCTCATTTACATGTTGTCAGGAGAGTCCAGTCCCCGGAGAAGGAAATCCTGTTTGGTAAAGTGGAGGGGCAGCCAAAAAGAGGAAGACCCTTGAGGTGATAGATTAACAGAGTGGCTGCAACAATGGCCTCAAACATAACAATTGTGATGATGGTAGTGCTTCTTTCTCTGTTCGTGGAATCACTGTGGGTCAGAATCAACTCAAAGGCACATTATAAAAATAATATTAGCAATTTTAGAACATGCTTAATCTTAGTGTTAATAAATAAAAGTTTATTTTTCAACAACACATGCTGAAATGCTCATTAATCATATTTTTAAATTAGAAATGATTCTGTCTTGACAACCTGCAATTCTTCATCTCAATCAGGCCCTTGGGTGTGGATTATGTAAACGGATTTTGTTGCTGGGCTGTGACATACACTTCTTGCCCCTCCTCCTCATGGAACAAATACTGTCTTATCAAAAACTACACTGACTAGATATTATAAATGCGAGTACACTAAGAGACCTGTCTTAATCATTTAGGATTGCTGTTATACTAATACCACAAGTGTGGGGCTTTAAAGAAAAGGCGTTTATTTTCTCACAATTCTGGAGGTAAAATGACATGGACATATCTATTTCTTCCTTGTCACTAGCTCAGTGCCCCTTGGTTCCTTGTCTTATAGATGACTTTCGCCTGGCATCTGTTTCCCCTGAATGTGCCTATGTCTCCTCTGGTTTTCTCATAACTCAGAAGTGGTTAGGCTCAGGATCCACCCCACATTGGTTTCACATAACAGACATCATAGAAGAAAATCGTTCCAAACAAGTTTTCACCCAAAGACACAAGGTTCAGGACTTCAACACATATTTGGGGAGTCCACAATTAAATCCAGAACAGAAGCCTTTACATTTCCTTCCAGAACCGAAGCAGAGATGGTAAATCAGACATTGGGTAGACTCTCTGACCTCAGGAAATGTGCAGGATAAAGTGGAAGGTAAGGCCAAACCCAAAGCCAAGCTCACTGTTGTCTAGTCAATGCTGCTGGCTCATGGCGACCCTCTAGGAAAGGGTGGAACTGCCCCTGTGGGTTTCTGAGACTGCAACTCATTGGGAAATAAAGCACCTCATCATTCTTCTGTGGAGTGACCAGTGGTTCTGAACTGCTAACCCCGAAGTTAGCAGCCCAACACATAAATGAGCGATAAGGCATAGGAATATAGAAAGACAATAAGAAGTACTTTGTTGTAAGCTTTTTTATAGAAAAGCTTTTGTGAAATGATTATTGGGCTGAGAGAGAGAGAGAGAGAGAGAGACCATTATATTCAGGAAAGATATATTAAAGCAAGGGTGGACCAGGAAGGCTGAGTAGGAGTCTAGTGGATGATGCATCCACCACTTGCTACCCAGTTGATTCTAACTCATAGAAGCCTGTGTGTGTCTCTAACTTACTGCACCCCAGACTAGAACTGGGCCTCACAGGGGTTTCAGAAGTGAAGTCTTTTGGAAGTGTATCACCATGTCTTTCTTTTGAGGGGCCTATGGGTGGGATCCGTCCTCCAACTCCTCAGTTACCAGTGAGTCCATAGCCATCTGCACTAGAGATTCCCATAGACCTATAAGAGTCAGATCATCTAATGGCAGAAAAGGGAAACAGATGTGAGGGGTGGCAGAGAGGCAGAGGTGATGATAGGCTAAGTAAAGATGGATTTCAAGAATCTACACTTCCAGGGACAAGAAGAGATACTTTTGAACCTATCGGTAGCTAAGCACTGCTCATAAAAGCAAGAGTCAAGAGATCAAAGGACACATTGCATTGGGTAAATCTGTTTCACATGACTTTTTGAAAGTATTGAAAAGCAAGGATGTGACTTTGAGGACTAAGGTGTTACTGACTCAAGCCATGGTATTGTCAATCACTTCAAGTTCATGTGAAAGTTGGACATTGAATAAGGAAGACCAAAGAAGAACCGATGCATTCGAATGATGGTGCTGGTGAAGAATATTGAAAGTACTATAGACTACCAAAAGGACAAACAAGGGTGTTGCCAAGGAAATACAGCCAGTATGATCCTTAGAGGCAAGGATGGTGAGTTTGTCTCATGTACTTTTGACATATTGTCAAGAGAGACCAGTCCCTGAGAAGAAAGCATGTTTGGTAAAACAGAGGGGCAGCAAAGAAGAGGCAGGTCCTCAGCAAGATAGATTAATGCGGTGGGGGCGAACGATGAGCTCAAACGTGAGAATCATTGTCAGGATGGGGCAGGGCTGGGCAGGGGCACCTTCTGCTGTGTACAGGGTCTCTCTCAGTCTGAACTAGCTCAATGGCACCGAACAACAACACGCTTGGACTCTAAGACAGAAAAACAGGGCCATGACCATTCAGCTCCACCAACCTCTAAGCTTTTAAATCAAACCAAAGAACATTAAAAAAAAAATGTTTACCAAGTAATGATTCATAACAGTCAGTTATTTTATAGTTTATGCTCCTTACGTTTGAAGCTCGAGAAATTATGTGTTTCCATGCTAACTAGTCTTCTCTTGGCTTTTAATTAACCTCTTTTGCCATTTCTCATCTAGGGAAATTGAAAAAAAATACTTTCATAGTCCAAGAGAAACTTATTTTATAAAAGAATTGCAAGATTTTGAAAGTCACTTGTAATAGTCTTTGCAAACATGTGATGTTTATGGCGGAACGAAGCCAAATTATATTTATTCCTTATCGGTCCTGGCTATCTTGGCATCATTCTCTTATTAATAAGATTCTGACAAAACCTAGCCTTCCGGTGCAAGAGCGAAAACCCACGGTGATTTAAAAATGATTTTCTCTAATCGGGCTGCATCTTATTAGTAATGAGTCCGTTCCTTTAGATGCTGGTGTTTGCAGATGCTTTGGGTGAGAACGTTATTTCAAGCACGTCCTTCTAAGTATGCTGGGTGCAAGGTGCACTCCCTCTACCTTTCTCAGGGAGCCCTGGTGGCACCGGGGCTAAAGTGCTTGGCTACAAGCCAAAAGGTTAGCACCAGTTATCTGTAGGAGAAAAACAGTAGCCATCTGTTTCCGTAAAGATTTATAGCTTCAGAAACTCCATAAGCTCAGTCTTAGAGAGTCAATAAGAATCTGAATCAACTGGATGGCAATGGTTTTGGTCTTCTTCCCTTTGCATTTGGATCCTCTTAAGTTACATTTCTGGAAAGAAGAGGGCTGGCTCCTTTTTTTCCTTTTAAGTTCCTCTCTTTCAGTGGGACAAGGCTGAGCTTGACATGCCTTGGCACCAACATGCCCCTGGACTGTTACCCTTATGGTGGTCAGTGGAGTCACCCACAATAATGAGGTCCTTTCTATAAAAAAAAAATAATAATAACAAGGAGTTGGACTTCAAACTGCAAGGTCAGCAGTTCAGAAACCCCAACAGTCGCTTCAGGAGAAAGATGGGGCTGTCTATTTCCATAAAGAGTTGCAATCTGAGAAACTCACAGGGCAGTTCTACCCAGTCCTGTAGGGCGATTGAAGCAGTGACAGCTGGATGGCAGTGAGTGAGGAGTGAGTGAGTGAGTGAGTGAGTGAGTGAGTGAGTGAGTGAGTGAGTGAATGAGTTCCAAAAACACAAGTAAGTGCATTGCCATCAAGGGAGTTCTGATGCATTGCAAACCTATGTGGTGTGGACTAGAACTGCTGGACTGCTGAGTCAGGTGGTCGACTTCCCTAAAGATTTACGGTGTTGGAAGCCCTATGGGGGGTGTTCTCCTCTCTCCGATAGGGTTATGGTCAGGGACTGGAATTGATTCCATGGCAGTGGGTTGGGTTTGGTTTGCTGGCACTCTGAAGAACCACAGGGTGGTCTTCATGTAGAAAACGGGAAGAGTACTGAACACAGCAAGACCATTGAGAAGATTAGGAATGAAGATGGTGAAGCATCTGGCAAAGTGCCTAACAAATATTAGGACTTTCAATACCCAAAATAGTTATTATTGTATTTAACAATAATAATAGAAGGTGCTACCATTGCCATCATACAAAATAGTTAGTTTTGCTCAATTTAATTTGCCAAAAATAATGAAAACAATTTTCAGATGGAAGCACCTTGGTGACTTCCTCTTTGAGTTCATAAGCAGCTTTGACCTTGCATTTAAAGGACTTTTAGCAATGTATGTAGTATATTCTTACCTTTAGAATTACTCATTGCAAATCAGAAAACAAAATGCTTAGATTAACTGAGATGTCCTGGTGACCCAAACTAAAGCACTTTCCTGTTAACCGAAAGATCGGGTTCAGAACCAGTCACTCCAGTAGAAGGATGTGGTCATCCTTTTCCCTGAAGCCTGACAGCTTAGCTCCACTCTGTCCTTCAGGGATGCTGCCAGTCAGAACTGACTGGATGGCACGAAGTTTGCTTTGGTTAGAGTAACTGCACAAAAATGTAAAGGGCCCTCCATAAACTCAGAGAGGTGAGTTTCCATGGCAATATCTGAACCACAAAAGTCAGTGGAGAAGGGAAGGGAGAGCCTTTAATGAGCACTTTCCTGATGTGAGGCACTGTGCTTGCACTTAACATCAAATATCCATATGAAACACAGGAAAGTGCCCTCCATTCTCACAGTTGTTTCTGTGCTTGTGCCCATTGTTATAGAAACCCTCAATCCATCTCCTTGAGGGGCTTCCTCTTTTTCAATGCCTTTCATTTCATGAAGCATGATGTCCTTCTCCAGGGACTGGTCTCTTCTGACAACATGTCCAAAGTATGTAAGAAGAAGTCTAGCCATCCTTGCCTCTAAGGAACACTCTGGTTGAACTTCTTCCAAGACAGATCAGTTTGTCCTTTTGGCAGTACCTGGGACTTGCAATGTTCTTCCCCAGCACCATCCTTCAAGTGCATTGTTTATTGTTAGGTTCCATCAAATTGGCTCCAACTTTTTATGGCCTTGAGTACAAAAGCAAAGTATTGCTAGGAGCTGTGTTAGATTAATGATCATTGCAATGTTTGAGCCCATTGCTTTGGCTATGTGCTAATCCATCAATCCATACATCACTTAAAAATCCCATAGTAGATAAGCGGTTATATCAATGAATAGCTACGGGCTATTGGGTATTATATGAAGTTGTTCAGGGACTAGATTTCTATAAACAGATATCTAGGCTCTGAACTCTAGGGACATACCTGCCAGAAGTAAGCACAAAAGTTAAGACAGGGTGCTGGACAAGGCAACTTTGTCATGAATTGCAGCCAACTGGGTAGTAATTAACAACAACAAGTTGATGTTAAATTTTTGGAAATTGATTTTGGAGTCCAATGATAATATTTCTTAAAGAGGCCTTTATATTTTCATAGAAACTCTAGTATTTATCAATAGCCAATTGTCACTTATATCAATTCAATTAAACATAAGGCAACATCTCTTAGGGGGGAAATACTAAGGGGACATAGTTGGGATGTCTAATTCAGATTAGAATGCTAAGGAAAGTTACTCATGGGGGGTAGGAGAAAGAGCTGGGATAATCTAAGACACTGTATTCTTCCCTATGTTCTGAGTTCCTGGAACATAAAGTGTATACTGAAGCATTGCTATGGTGTAGAGCAGGGGTCCTCAAACTTTTAAAATAGGGGGCCAGTTCACTGTCCCTCAGACCCGTTGGAGGGCTGGACTACAGTTTAAAAAAAACTATGAACAAATTCCTATACACACTGCGCATATCTTATTTTGAAGTAAAAACAAAACAGGGCAAAAACACCCAGGAGCCTGGATATATATCCTTGGTGGGCCGCATGTGGCCCATGGGCCATGGTTTGAGAACCCCTGGTGTAGAGTTTGAGCTAAGCCCATAGGGGAAGGGGCTGATGGGAGGGGCGGACAAGAAGGATGGAGAGGAGGGAACCAAAAACCAGCAAACAAACAAATGCTGCCCCTATGGGTTTCAGAGACGGTCACTCTTTTTCTTTTTAATCTTTTTATTGGGGGTTCACTCATACAACTCTTATCACAATCCATACATTGTCAAGCCCATTTGCACATCTACCACCATCATCATTTTCAAAACATTCTTTTTCCACCTGAGCCCCCAGAATCAGCTCCTCATCTTTTTCCCTCCCTCCCACACCCTTCCTTCCTCATGAACCCTTGATAGTTTTTTTTTTCATGTCTTATACTCACTGATGTCCCCCTCCACCCAATTTTCTGCTGTCCATCCCCCTGGGAGGGGTTTATATGTAGATTATTGTGTTAAGTTTCTTATTTCTCCCCCCACCTTCCCCTTACCCTCCTGGTATCAACACTCTCAATATTGGTCCTGAGGGGTTTATCTGTCCTGGATTCCCTGTGTTTCCAGCTCTTATCTGTACCGGTGTACAGGCTCTGGTTTAGCTGTAGTGTAGAATTGGGGTCATGATAGTGGGAAGAAGGAAGCATTAAAGAACTAGAGGAAAGTTACATGTTTTATCAGTGCTATAATACACCCTGACTGGCCTGTCTCTTCCTGGTGACCCTTCTGCCAGGGGATGTCCTATTGCCTACATGTGGGCTTTGGGTCTCCACTCTGCACTTCCCTTCATTCACAATGAAATGATATTTTGTTCTGGGTTTTTGATGCCTGATACCTGATCCCATCGGCACCTCATGATCACACAGGCTGGTGTGCTACTTCCAGGTGGACTTAGTTGCTTCTCAGTTAGATGGCCACTTGTTTATCTTCAAGCCTTTAAGACCCTAGATCGGGGTCCTCAAACTACAGCCCACGGGCCACATATGGCCCGCTGAGGACATTTATCCTGCCCGCCAAGTGTTTTTACCTCGTTTGTTTTTTCACTTCAAAATAAGATATGTGCAGTGTGCTTAGGAATTTGTTCACATTTTTTTTTAAACTATAGTCCGGCCCTCCAATGGGTCTGAGGGACAGTGAACTGGCCCCCTGTTTTAAAAGTTTGAGGACCTCTGCAGCCTGATGCTATATCTTTTGATAGCCAGGCACCATCAGCTTTCTTCCTCACATTTGCTTATGTGCCCATTTTGTCTTCAGTGATCATGTTGGGAAGGTGAACCTCATGGAATGCCAGGTTATTAGAACAAAGTGTTCTTGCATCGAGGTAGTACTTGAGTAGAGGCGCAATATAGAGGTTTAGTATTAAGGTAGCAGACTGTAACTGTTTATGGAAGTAGAGAAAAGCCTCATCTTTCTCCTGCAAGGCAGCTGATATTGAACTGCTGACCTTGAGGTTAGCGGTCCAACATGTAACTCACTATGGCACCATTATTCTTCCAGAGGGTAGGGAAGGATAGTAAATGCTGAGGAAGAGACAAAGAGAGATGAAGGAAGGGAGGGAGGAAGGAAAGGGAAAATATCCTTTCTGCAGTTTTAAGGGGCCCAGTGTGTCTTTCTGGGAGATTTCCCTCTCAGGTTTCATTCTAAATGGCAGGAGCTAAAACTCGAGCTAGTTACCCTTACCTCCACTGATCTGTAATGAGAAGCATTTAGGCCTCTGCCCTGGAGCAGGGAGCTGGGGTGGGGGGGTGGAGAGGGGGAGTGGTGACTAACCACAGCCTTGAGGATTCCTTCCCTCCCTGACTTTCAGGATGAGCTTTCAGATTAGAGGAAGCTTTTTATGAGCAAAGTCCCTCGGGTCTACCGCCCCTTCACATCCCGGAGTTGCTCAACACTGTTTCAGTCCCTTATTCCCACCGAGGAAAGCCAAGCTGCTTCCCCAAGCCATACCTTGGTGTTTGCACCCGCCAGCCCCATGCAAAGCCAAGAGCACTTTGTCAAGGGCCAGAGTGGAGGAGCCTCTGGGCTCCGTCCAGAGTAGACAATCATCATGACAACAAGACAGCATGCTTTCGCGCTCTCTCTCTGTGCCTCTCCCTCTGTACTTTCAGAACATTTACAGAGCTGCTCACAGAAGCCTAAAGGCTTTTGGAGATTAGATACCGAGGGGTTACCGCAGTCTGTGGTGCTGTCCTGGGAGTCTCTGAGGGGGCCTTGTGGGTGGGAAGGGGGCTCATTTCCAGGAATGAGAGGCCATTGGTTCTTTCTTCAGTTTTTGACCCAGTCAGCTGTTTCAGCGAGAGCTGCTGACTGGTGCATGCTACCTAGATAGATGTTGCACATTCAGCTTTGCTTGGGAAACACATCCCAGCACTGAAAAAAGACCTTTAGTGTTGTGGGTGTAGAGACATAGGTACCAAAACAGAAAACCATTGACTGCAATTTAGCAAGCTTATTCTGGGCAGAGCAGAACCACTAACAGTCCAGCTAACATTTTGGTTTCTGGCCCAGGTCGCATGGTTGCTGTAACTGGCTCAGGAGATCACAGTGAATGGGCAGGCCTGTCATTGATTGAACTGTGCTCCACAAAATAGACTTGGAGTTCGCATCCCTTTGGCTTTGGGTGGAATACAGTCTAGGAATAGGCCTTTCTTTATAATGTTAAATAGATCATGCTCCAGCGGATACATTGTTGGAGTTAAGTCCCATCGAATCAGTTCCCACCCATAGTGACCTTGTCCACAACAGAAAGAAACACTGCCGGGTCCCGCGTCGTTCTCACAACGGTTCTTCCATTGGAGCCCATTGTTGCAGCCAAGACGCCTTGTCCAGAGTCTTCCTTTCTTCCCCTGCCCATTCATTTTATCAAGCATGTCCTTCTCTGGGCACTGGTCTCTCCTGGCAACATGTCCAAAGTATGGGAGATGAAGTCTCACCGTCTTTGCCTCAAAGGAACATTCTAGCGGTACTTTTCCCAAAACGGATGTTTGTTCTTTTTGCAGTCCATGTGCGTTCATGTGCCTATGAGGCCTTTGAAAATCCCATGGCTTAGGCCAGGTACCACTTAGTCCTCCCAGTAACATCCTTGCTTTGTAACCCGTTGAAGAGGTCTCTGGTAGCAGATCTACTCACTGCAATGGGTCCTTTGATCTCTTGCCTGCTGCTTCACGAACACTAAAGAACCCTGAAGAACCATGAGCGT
>NW_022111371.1:3085049-3086194 GCF_000313985.2 Echinops telfairi
CGCCCGTTTCTCTTTCAGGCTGGGTCCTCCTCGCCCCCACGAATAACTGAGTCCCGCGGGTCAGGACGGGTGGTGAGTGGGCATCAAGAGTCTAATGTCAGCTATGGTTCTTCCATTGGCATCACATCTGTGACCCTCACTCTCCTACTCCATAAATTGATTAGAGACCAGTAGCGCAATATCATCCCTATGCTTTCATCGGTAGGTGATATCCAGTCCGTTCTGGCTCATAGTGACCATGTGTATGGCAGACCAAAACACTGCCCAGTCCTCCACCATCTTCACCAATTTCTGTTATGTTTGGGCCCATTACTAAAGACACAGTCAATCCATTTCTTCAACGGTCTTCCTCTTTTTCACTGACCCTGTGCTTTACCCAATGTGATGTCCTGTTCCACAGTCTGGTCTGTCTTGATAACATGTCCAACATCTATGAGCTGAGGTCTTGCCCTTCTGGATTCTAAAGAGAATTTGGCTGTACTTCTTCCAAAACAAATGTGTGTGTTCTTCTGTCAGTCCATGGTACTTTCCATATTCTTTGCCACCACCATTGTTCCAATGCTTCTACTTGTCTATGATCTTTAGTCATTGTCCAGTGTCCACATACATATGTGGTAATTGAAGAAGCCATGGTTTGAGCCAGGCACCCCTTAATCTGCAAAGTAATATATTTTTTTTCTTTAACACTTTAAAGAAGTCTTGTGAAGCTGATAGTTTCTAAATATTCTTTTCATTAAAAATAAATTGGAAAGTTTTGCCTCTATCCTAATTGAATTAGAGCTTAAGTTCTGAGCATCCCATTTGCAGAAGACTGTGAATCATGGTGAAAACTAAAATTCCATTTGCAAAATTCCCACATAGAGTAAGTTTCCAATGAATTCCCTCTGATCATTAACCAAGGAAGTAGATAGTCTTACCCTCAGGCAAAATGCATTGGGAAATAGATCATCATTTGTATAAGTCTGGGTTGACTAGAGAAACAAATTCTTAACACTCACTCATGAGTATAAGAAAGAGCTTAATATAAAGAGTAATTGTGTATTAAGAAAACATCCCAGCCAAGTCCAGATCAAGTCCATAAGACTGATATTAGCCCATATGTCTAATACCAATCTATAAATTCCTCTTCAGACTCATACAACACA
>NW_022111371.1:3086821-3091527 GCF_000313985.2 Echinops telfairi
CGGCATTAGGAAGGTTGAGATCCACTGCCCTAGACCCATCTGGTCTGCTCTCCTATTTAACACAATGTATGTGCCCCAATCCACTCCCTGTTCTGTGGTCCCAGCTACAATTGTGATGTACTGATCCACCTTAATCATGAATTCATGAGTTTCCTTTGTTCCATGCCTTATTTAACTAATATCCGGATTGAGTCCTAATATCCATTTTGACCTCTTGGTAGTGGCCTAATGAATAATGGCCTCCCTCATCCAGATGATGTGGCTGGGTCTTTGTGTTGTCTTTATCCCTTTTAAGACTTACTAAATGTTCTCCTTAAACTTTATCTATGATGGGGGTCTTTTTTGTATCCTACAACATAACTAACTAAAAGACATAATATGAGAGTTAGCTAAAATCATGAGTGGAAACATATTCTTTCTAATGTAAAACAGTGTCTTTATAATGTTTGAGTTATTCCAAGGAGCATAGAATCACAACCAAAATCACCATCATCGGGTATTAACAGGGAACAACCCTGCCCCACCCCCTTCTCACTCAGTCTGTCTCTGTGCCTCTCTCTCGCACACACCTTTCAAAAATCACAGTTGGAAAGTGCCCAGAATGCCCAAAGTTCCTTAGAAAAGCTGAACGTAGATGTCCTTGTTCAATGCTAGTCCCTTTCTTTGAAGAAAGGTTGGGGGTTGGATCTACCCCCATGTGATCCTCGGCGTGCTAGCTAGCTGTGTTAAGGACACATGGGGGAGACCTTGACCTCAGCTGAACAGGCACCTCAGAGAGGGCAACAGAGACACAACTCCAGAATGACTCACAAGCCTTCAGCAGATTCAACACACGCTTTTAAAAGCATTTGTTCTTTTTGTGTCCAAAAAAATGTCACCGTTAACATCCTCCCCTATAGCTTCTTGGGATGCTTTTTCTATATTGTCTGTTGCTTTCTTCCTTTCTCTCTCCTCCCCATCAATCTCCCACCCTGTCAATCTCTCTCTCTCGAACACTCTCTGGCCAAAACACACAATGATGAACAAAAAGAAAAAGTAACACTTTTCCCTCATTCAATCTCCATAAGAACACCAATTACATTTGTTCTTTTTAAAAGATGATGACTAAAATGAAATTACTGAAAACCATAAAAGCAGTTAAAAACTAAAAGCTTGATGTGCTGATGCGCCATGAAATTATAGTAATTTGATAGATTCCAAGGCCTGGCATTGCCGTCCTCTGACTAGAGGATAAAATGTTATCTTTTCTTTAAAAAAATTAAAAAGTGGTTGTATCAGGATTTCTTTTATGATGTCTATGGGTTATTTCCTTTCTGAGAAGATAGAATGTTCATTTTAATAGTCACAAGGAAATTAAGGAATGACTACTCAATTTTTACAGCTTAGAGCGTACACTGATATTCCAAGTTTATTTTTTTCTCTGCTTGGCTGAGCTAGGATCCATATATGTAATTTGTTGCTGTTGTTGCTTGTCGTATTGTAAGATGAAAATATTAATCAGATAACCAATTGGAGTGACCAGCCATATTTTCCACGTAAACCAGGAGCTACAGCTGACAAAACACCTTTACCATTTTCTCAGTGCTCTTGGCTTGAAAACAAGCTATGTGTTATAGATTGCACTGTGCCCCCCTCAAAAGACATGCTGGAGTCTTAACCTCCATTCACTGTGAACATGACCTTCTAGGAAAATATGGTCTTGACTCTGCTGTCAGTGAAGGTCATGTGAGGTCATACTAGAATGGTGGTTGTGTTGTGAGATTCCATGGACTCCATTCTGACCCATAGTGACACAACAGAACAAAACACAACACTGCCCAATTCTGCACCATCCTCACAAGTCCTCCCAAACTTGAGGCCTTTGTTGCAGTCACTAGGTCAATCAACCTCCACAAAGGCTTTCCTCGTTTTCGCTGCCCCTCAACTGTACCAAGCATGGTGTCATTCTCCAGGGTCCGCTCTGTCCTGACAGCATGTCCAAAGTATGTAGGGCAAAACCTTGCCATCGCGTCTCTGAGGAACATTCTGGCCATATTTCCTCCCAGACTGAGTAGTTTAATACATGTTAATGCATTATCCTGGGTTATAATAATTTATCAGACTTCATTGGAAAAATACCTCATATCAGTTGAGGATGTTGGGTTAGCATTCAATTAATTACTGATCAGACTTAGGGACCCAGTTGGGATTTCCACAGTGAGTCAAATACATGGAAATGTTTCCTATCTGGATGCCATTTAGAGTCAAGGTTGACGCACTGAGTCAGTGAGAAGGCCCACGGCCATGGTTTCTATTAAAGGACACGCCTCTCTTCTCCACTGCATTTGCGAGTTGGAGTGTATAAGCCCAATTTCAATGAAAGGAATGATGATGAAAGGATAATATTTTTGCCTCTCAGTAAATTTGTTGGAGTCTTCTGGAAATTTCATTTTGGGGAAGTCAAGAGATAAAGTTGAGCTGTCAGCCTTCTTTCTGAATTTTACCCAGTCCATCATGCGGGAACCTATGGAGATGGTCATTCAAATGGCTTCTTTTCTGTGGGCCCTTAAGCTGATGAGTTCTTGTCATTCTTGGTGTCATCCCTGGGATTTCTCTGGACTATTTGCCTATCCCTACATACTATGCAATGGAATTTGTTTTGTTTCCAAAAATATATACGGATCAATTTAGACACGTTCTTAAAAACGCAGAATGTCACATAGATCGATAAACCAGGAAAACTAAACCTTTGCCATTAAGTAGATTGAGTCATAGCAATCCTACAGGACACAATAGACCAGCTCCGTAGGTTTTCTTAGGTTAGCATTTTCTTTTTGGTTTTGCTTTGTTTTAACACTTGAGTAGGTTTGGGGTGAAAATCAACTTTCCATCCACTAATTCATACACACTTTGTATGTATCCACTATGTGACAGCAATCTTCATATATCATCCTTGTCTTTACAATTTCCGTTCTTCCTTCTTTCCTTCCCCTTCTGTTCTGAGCCTTAATCCTGAAATAATGCTCCCGCTTTGATCTCATATGGTTGGTTGTCCAATGGAATATGTACCTTGCTGGCACTATCACTGAGGTCCATAGGCTCTGGGGCTCTCCCAGTCTCTATCAGACCAGTACATCTAGTCTAGTTTATTATTTTGAGTTTTGCCCACATTTTTCTACCACTCTACTCCGGGCCTTCTATTGTGGTCCCTTTCAGAGTGGGCAGAACCCTAGCAGTCAGGCACCATCAAGTTCCCATTTCATGGTCATGGAGGTTGAAGTTCATGTGATCCATCAGTCCTCTGGACTGACTGTTTCCATGTATCTTTGACTTGTTCCATTCTTCGTTGCTCTGGACAAGGAGAGAACAAAGGTTGCACTTTAGATGGCTACTTGAAATCTCGTAAGACCCCAGCAGCATCTCACAAAGTCAATGTAGATGAGTTATAGTGAATTAGTATGTCCCTTCTAGCCTTAATTCCTTATATGATAGGTTATCATTTTGGGCATCATATGCCTGTGGCTATGGTCCCATTTTGAAGGGCTGTCTCTATGATACACAGGAATCGGGTGAGGTTCAAACCTGACCTTGGTAGAGATTGTGAACCAAGCTACATCCTTTGTGTCCTTAGGGGCATCTTTGACTTTACTTTAGGCTTGGTGTTTCTAATAGAAACCAAACAATATTGAGATTGAGACACAGCTGTTACCAGTCCACATTAGTGTCATCCACACGAACCCTTGAGAACAGGTAGATCAAGCAAGGACCGAGCTAGAAAAAAAAATCTATTTCTACTCAAGATCATGGTTTTCAAGATGAGATTTCTAATTTAGCCCTAATATTAATGTATCATTTGAATCTATTTCTACTTCCACGTGCTTAACATATTTAACCCATTACCTCAACTCTAATGTGACTCTTTTTTTGCATTCCTTTTTAAGGCTCATTGACCACCATTTTGTAGTCGTTTTATTGACCATAAAGAATTCAAAGTACCTCATAAACTGCATCTATTTATTCTCCCTTAGTTATCAAAAGAGCTGCAAAGCAATCCAGTCCCTTCCGTAGATTCCCTTACATATTTATTTCAAGCATCAACATATTCGGGCATACAGAGTCCCGGCTTGCAAACTACAGCCTGGTTTATTAAGCGCTGAAACAACAGGCAGCATGACCATCCCACTCTCTTTCCGTGGGTGTCATTTAACTCGTCCACCATGCTGGGGTTTTTTCTTTCCTTTAAAAGTAAAGTCCAGTTCTTAGATACCATGAATGAGACATAAATTCAGTCTAGGACCACATCTGCTTTAGGGTCTAAAAGACTTTATCAGGATGAATGGGAAGGCAGCTAAGAGCTCTTCAAGTCTTATACACAGGAAACATACCTCCCTGTGGGGGGAGGTCAGATGCGCAGGCATTCCCCCCACTGAGGGCAATCAGTTGCCAGACTGCTGTCTCATCCCTCCACAGGGGTGGGCCTGCTCCCTGCCTCTGGGGACAATGGACAGGCTCCTGTAGGAGGAGTTCACATCCTACTGATAATGGTCTCTATCAGTTGGGCCAGGGACAAGCCAAACCGGCTGTCCCTATTCCTACTGCATGTATGCCCCTAGACCACCCCCTCATTACTGTGTAACCTATAGTGCAGCTCCTCCCTGTGATGTATGTCTCTACCTGTAATTAGTGGGCTGGCTTGCCCCCAAAAGGTATATAGGTGTGAGTCAGCA
>NW_022111371.1:3093163-3161958 GCF_000313985.2 Echinops telfairi
ATCTGTACCAGTGTGGATGTAAAACTTTCCTGAGGTCTGTGAATGCCTAGTGTATCCTGGGCTGGGCCACAGTCAAGACACAGAAGGGCTTGGTCAGTACACAGCGTTCCCTCCTGCTGCCAGAATTGGCTCCCTGGATGCCGGCTGGGTTTGAGTTTGGGTCACACACAGTCCTACCCATAACGATTACGTGTTCTTCACATCTAAGACCTTTTCCAGAATGCCATTTACATGGAAATCTGGCTTATTTCATGGAGTAGCATGCATTTGAGACCCATCCATGTTTCTGTGTGTCAGTAATGTGTTCATTTTATGAACCTGTCCTGATTGTGTGGTGGCACCTGAATTTATTTATTCAAACCTTGGTACAGAGACACCTGTGTGGTTTGTAGACTTCTGTAATTGCCAGCGGACTAAGTCACTGTAAGCATTCCCATACAGATTTTTGTAAGACACATTTTCACTCTGTTGTGGTATATGCATAGAAGGCAGATGATACGTAATGGGTATAAATCCCAAACCAAACGCAGTGCCATTGAGTCGACGTCAACACACAGCAAATCAACAGGACAGGACAGAAGTGCTCCAGGGAGCTTCCGAGGCAGTACCTGTTAACTGCTTATGGAAGTGGAAGGCCCCATCTTTCTCCTGTATAAAACCAAGAGGACACAACATGAAGGAAGTCCTGTTCCTGGTCAAGGCGCTTTGAGGCCTAGACTTTCTGTTGCATTTCTGGCTCCACAAGAAACAGAACTGAACTAGCTCAAGGAAAGGAACCCCCTGTAGATGCACCACTGTCTATAGAGCCACTCTAAGATGGGATTTGACTAGACAGCCTTGGGTGTGCTTGCATTTTCCAAAATGCAAGCACAATGGTCTTTTGATAAATTAAAACAAAACAAAGCCCATTGTTTTCAAGTCAAATTCTGTCTCCTAGGAATCCTAGAGAGGACAGTGTATTATGGATTGTGATAAGAGTTGTACGTTTCCCCAATATAATGATTTTAAAAACCCAAACAAACAAAAAATTAAATTAAATTAAAAAGAGCACAGTGTATATATTTTGGAAAGTACGAAAGATAGTTTATTGGGACCCAAAAAGAAATCATTGGCATTTATATTTCCATTCATTTTCCAACTTGAAAATAAGAGAAGTGCCTGTGACTAATATTGACAGTATCAGTTGGCTCATAGACTCAATCATTCTCTGTGCGTGAGCCAAGGAAAGAATCCTGGACCGAAGTTTGAGATAACCGTGAGGTGTTCAGACGAAGATGTCAAGTCTGCAGTTTGACCAACCATGACAAAAGAGTGCAAGGTTGGAGACACAAACAGAGCCACTGTCAGAATATGGAGGAGGGAGTGAATGAGGTCCCTTCCTATCAAAAGGATTGATGAATAGGAAAGGAGTTCTGAGTGTGGGCTTTTCAGCTTGGGAAGGAACAGGCTAAGGAGAGTGAGAAGGAAGGAGGAAGAGTCAAGTTGGCAAGAGAAGCAGAGAATCCCAGGAGGAAAATATGCCTGGAAAGTCGTAGATGGCATGTCAGGAAAGATGGATTAACCGCATTAAATGCTGAGGGGTGGTTAGTAAAATGAGCACAGGACATGCACAGCAGCTACACGTGTTGTCATTAGTGACCTTAACAAGAGAATGTATGGACAGCTCAAAGGATTCCAATGCAAACTGCAATCTCCAAAGGACACTGCTTTTTTTGTTTTGTTTTTTAAAAATATATGTGTGTGTTTGTATATGTATATTTCTGTTATGAAGAAATCCACCCAGGCTCAAGGTGCTCATTTTGCAAATTAAGGTAAACCAAAACCAAACTCATTGCTATTGACTCAACTCTGACTCACAGGGACCCTATAGGACAGGGTAGAACAGCCCCGGTCAGTTTCTGAGCCTGAAACTGAACCTCATTGCCAGAGTAGTGTGGGGGGAGGTCAGATGCGCAGGTATCCCCCAGACTGTACTGGGCCTGCGCCCTGCTGCTGGAGACAATGGATTACTTCTCTCTGAAGCTTGGGACCATTAGCTTGGTTCCTGTGGGAGGGGTTTACACCCTACTGATGATGGTTCCTATGGATACCCAGGAACAGGTCAAAGTTAATCTGCCATCCTAAATCTAGGATCTGCCCATCTTGTGACATGTATACCTCCAATACTTCCTCCTATTGAGTGTATGTCCCTAGACCATCCCCTCTCTTTACTGTATAACCTATAGTGCAACCCCTTCCTGTGATGTGTGTCTTCATCTGTAATTAGGGGGTTTGCACTAACCAGAGTGGATAAAAGCTTGGGAAGCATTAAAGTTTCTCTCTCTCCCTGGTCACTCCCCTCTCTTCCCCTTCTCCCCTCCTGTCCTCTCTCCCTTGTTCCCTTTCCCGTCCTCCTTCCCTTCTCTCTCCCTCTACGTGGACCACCAAGTGAGGCTGAGGTGAGCAATGCTACCATGAAATGTGTCTGACTCCATTTATTTCTATATATCTCTCCTATCTCTCTACAACTTTAATATAATATTTGCTTATTATTGCTGTACAATTGCACCTACCGAACCTGTAATGATTGTGCTAGGAGCTGGCTTCTTCTGGCAGAGTAGAAAGCCTTCTCTTTCTCCCATGGAGAAGCTGATGATTTCAAACCCGACCTTGTGGTTAATAGGCCAATGTGTAACCACTGGGCCTGAGGGCTCCTATAAGAAAATTAGGAGGGAGAAACTTAAGAATCAGATTTGCCACAGTATTATAGAGATTAATCCTAGATTATGGGATCATTGGTCATTGATTTTTTTTCAGTACTTTTGTCTCCCGGCCAAAAAAAGTACAAGAACAAAAATATGATTGTACAGCTCTTCTTGTTATGATTGAACTATTGAGTAGTATATTTTGTGAATTATATGCCAATAAAACTTTTAAAAATAAAATCAAAACATTGAATAAAATTAATCACTGATGACCCTATAATCTAGAAAAAGTCTCTGCAAATATATGGCAAATCTCTCTCTTAGCTTTTTCTCCCATGGTGGGTTTTTCTTATTCTAACTTATTCCACATCATTGTAATTATATTTTGTGCCACATATTATATTCTTTGTTTTTATTTAACCCCACAAACATTTTCCAAGTTTAAAAACCTCTTTAAATGAAATGTACCATGAAGGGAATATGGCACAAAGCTATTTGTCTCATGTAGAATGTCTCTAATTTGAAAGTTGTTATGAAAGAAGCAGAAATGAACAACCTTTTGTTTTAATCTTCTCCTTGTATATTATTGCTCATTGAGAATCTCTTCTTGACCATGGAAGGCAGGGGCAGGCCACATTCAGGATTTGGGACTTTATCTTTAAAATATTGGGAAGTAGCTAAGGGATAGGTGCTGTTTGAGGGGAGAATGAATAAAAGCAGCAGAGGGCATGTTGAAGGCTGTGAATGCACTCTGTAGGCTACTCTCATGATGGAAGCATGACATTATATATTTGACAAAGCCCACGGCACTCTGCAACATGAAGAACAAACTCTAAACAAAGGCCGTTACTTAACAGCAGTGCATCCATGTTGGTTCATTAATTATAACATTAAAGAGTCCTGGAAGTGCAGTGTTTAAATGCTCAGCTGTTAAGCAAAAGTTCAGCAGCTGGACTGCACTAGGGCAGTCGCTCTGTGTGAAGATTGGAGCGTGGCTCCCCTGCAGGACAGGTCTACGCTGACTCAGAGAAACACAGTAAGTTAGAATCACCGCAGTAGCAATGAGTTAATTATACAATTTAAGATAATAGTAATAATAGGAGAAACTGGGAAAGAGGGCGGAGCTTGTGAGAATTCTGCATACTTTCTGCACACCTTTTCTATAAACCTAAAACTGCCCAGAAAATAAGATGTGATTTCAAATAACAATTGATGAAATCTCTGTAAAAATTCCATGGAACTGTTTTCCCTTCTGGAGCTGCACTAGCAGATCCTAAGATTGCTATGGGAAACATAAAGACAAGAGTCAGAAAAAACATAGAAGAGAAAGAGCTCTGAAGAGAGTCCTAACCATTATTCTAGACCATGGCAGATACTGGAAACCTCTGTAATTAAAGCAGTGTAGTGCTGGTCTATCGGGGATAGACAGACAGATGGATAGAATAGAATAGATCATGAGACTTGAATGCACTAAGGTTGGCCCCATTATCCCTAGAAAAGGACATCAAACTCCGTAAAGTAGTGGCTGCTGTTGTTAAGTACCATCAAGTTTGTCATTGCACTCGGCGGAAATGAGTCATACCAGAGGGGTTGGTGGGGGGAGGGGTGGGGGCGGGGAGACTTCACTGTCATCAATAAGAAGCTCATCCTTTGGACACAAGGTGCCTGTGCTAAGGGCATCCTAGATCTAGCAGAAAGGGAGAAAGTTGTGCCTGATGTGCAACAGCGCAAACCACGGCTCACAATCACGGATGTGCTCGGGGAAGAACGAAAAGGAGGAAGACCCTCCATGAGACAGACGGAGCCGAAGGTCTATTCTATGACACATTCGGAAGCCATGATGTAGCGTCCACTAGGAAACTGACAACACCGGCGAGAAGAGCAGGATGATGGCCACGTAGGGAGGCTCCGGCAGGGTCAGAGGCAAAATGCAGGCTGCTCGGAATGTGGCGGATACAGGGAGCAGAACATCTCAATTCAGCCTGGCATGGAGGCTCCCCAAACCCACAAAGATGAGGGACACCGAGACTGCAGCCAGATGTAGATGGGCGCAATTGCAGGAGCTGAGTCAATCGGCAGAGAGACATTCAAAGCAGTGTCTGCTTAGACTGGCACAGCTATGGGTTATTCTGTAGGGCCCAAAGAATGAGCAGTTGATCCAAATGTGTCACTAGGGCGGCTCTGTTGTTGTTGGTAGGACCCATTCAATTGGTTCCCACCCAGTGAGACCTTCTGCACAACAGGACGAAACCCTGCCCAGTCCTGTGCCAGCCTCACAATAGTTCCTATGCTTGAACCCACTGTTGAGCCACAGTGTCAATCCATCTCCCTGAGGACCTGCCTCGTTTTGTCGCTGCCCCTCCACTTTACCCAACACAATGTCCTTCGCTTCTCAATCCTCATCACCAATATGTCGGACAGCAAAACCAAGATAAAAAATGAAATGGCTCAGAAGCTTTAGCAGAGGTTCCGAAATCGTATTGATGAAACGTACTTGCAGGGCTGGTTTAAAATTTAGCTTTCCAGATTCAGTCCCCAGAGGTTCTGACTCACAATGTCAGGGGAGGGACCTGGGAACGATTTTAAGTTCCCCCGTGTGATTCTTGTAAGCATCAACAATTGACCAGCATTACTGTAAAACCCCTTAGCTAATGCAGATACTTAATAAACAGCTGGCAGGGATTTCCCCTGTTATCTGAGGTATCGTGCCAGAAAAGATGGGTTGAAAGGCTAGAGCAGTGGTTCTTAATTTAGTGAACATCAACATCCCCTGGGAGTGAGAAGCAGACATGGGGCTACGTCTGACCTCCGACGGCTTCAGTGGGGAGAAGGGGAATCCAACTGCACACCAACTGAAGGTCAAGTGCCATAAGAGGTCAGAGATGCCTCCACCATTCGTCCCTATACTACCTTATTCTGGCATTCACCATTCCTCCAGCAGCACACTACGTCTCTGCTGGGCTTGGTAATCCATGACAATGGCTATGGGGAACTCACAGCCAGTCCTCACAAGTACAGGGTTTTATTAGGCATGGTGGTTGTTGGCTGCTGCCAGTCTGCTCCGACTGACTGAGAGTACCATAGAACAAAACACCATTTAGTGCGTCACAATGAGGAAACAAAAGGGCAGGATCAGAAAGCACTTAAGATACAGTCTTTTTTTAAAAAAAAAATCATTTATTAGGGGCTCATACAACTCTTATCACAATCCATACACACATCAATTGTGTAAAGCGCATTTGTACATTCCTTGCCCTCATCATTCTCAAAACATTTCCTCTCCACTTAAGCCCCCGGCATTAGGTCCTCATATTCACAGCAGAACCTCTTCACAGGCAGCAGCCACATCTCCTTCGGGTCCTCAGCCTCCTACCCATGTTGTCCCTTGACCCTGCTTTGTACTATGGGTCAGGAAGCCCAGACTCTACCTCGCAGTCTCGATGGTGTCCCTCTGCTCTGTCTCATGGTCTCAAAATTGTGGCTCCTACCACCTCTCCTGCTGCCATCACTTCCGTCAGGGATCTCACATATGCTCCACTGATGGATCGTCTATCTTGATGCTCCCAGCATTTTTCTTGGAACTGCTACTGAGATGGTGCCCCCTTCCCAGAGGAATGGCAAATCTGACCTGTTCCTGAATTCGAGTCCTCTACACTTTATTTGCAATGCTCATAGATGAGTCAGTCAAGAGCTCAAATGATGCATGACATTGGGTAAATGTATGCACAAGACCTCTGTTGAAAGGCAAGGGGATTGCTTTGAGGCCTGAGGTGCACCTGCGCCAAGCCATAGTGTTTTCAATCACTTCATAGGCATGTGAAAGGTGGACCTTGACTAAGGAAGACGGAAGAAGCCAATCAATGCATTTCAATTACGGCGCTGGTGAAGAATATTGAATGTACCATGGAATGCATAAAGAACACACCATTTTGTCTTATAGGAAATACAGCCAAAATGGTCCTTCAAGGTAAGAATGGCAAGACTTTGTCTCACATATTTTGAACATATTGTCAGGAGAGACCAGTCCTCCCAAGAGAATGACATGTTTGGTAAAGTCGAAGAACAGAGAAAAAGAGGAAGGCCCTGATGCTTTGACACAGCGGCAGCAGCAATGGGCTCAGTCATGAGAACAATTGTGAGGATGGCGCAGGACTGAGCAACCTTTCACTCTGTTGTACATCGAGTCATTATGAGTTAAAATGGACTCAATGGCACTTAACAATAACAACAACCACAACATTCAATTGTTTCATGGGCCTTATGAAAAAATGGATGTAAGAGTCATAACTAAGTGATTTCACATCATCACAGGGGGGCTTATAAATCAGCAGGCTAGTAGGCTCACACTGAAGTTTCATATTGAGTAGGTCTGGGATGGAGTCTAAGATTTTGCATTTTTAACCCATTCTCAGGAGTCCCCGCATACTGTAGATCTTTAACATGATTGGCTACTAACCAACTCAGTAGGGTAACTGGAGAAAAGCCTAGAGATCTACGTCAGAAAAATTCGCCACTGGAAATTCTGTGCTTCGTCCATCAACTCTGACACAGATGGGGCCATCATGAGTCAGAATCAACTTGTCAACAACTGGCTACTGGCGTGCTAACAAGTTCTCCAGTGAGGATAAACTGCTGGTCCTAGATCACACTTTGAGAATGACTAGCCTGGAAAGAACACAAGACCCACAGGGATTCAATCATTTGAGTCCCTACAAAGAAAATATATGATCACAGAGTCAACTCTAAGAGAGAGCAGAAATGCCCCTTTGACTTTCCAAGACTGTGCATCTGGATGAAAACAGCCTTCTCTTTCTTGCATGGATTGGCGTATGGGTTTGAATTGCTAATCTTTTGAGTAACTGTCCAACTTGAACCCATTATGCCACCAGGCCTCCAATAAGAGGCGTGATTCTGGTAATTATCCATCACCGATTGATAATTGCTCTGAGTCAAAATTGGGCTCAAGGATAGGGACAATTGTGAGGATGGCACAGTACTGGCAGTGTTTCCTTCTGTGGTGCATATGATCACTGTGGGTTGGAACTGAATGGATGGCACCTAACAACACAACAGTATGACCCTCTATCAAGGATGATGTCTTTCAATAGGAATATATTTCTCATGAAAATATGGCCAAAGTCTATGACACATGGTCTCATCCTTCCCACTTCTAAGAGGCATTCTCGAAGTCTTAGCTCAAGCCAGATTGGCTCATTAGATCATTCGTAGGGAAGACTTTGTAAGTGCCAGATGATGTTCTACATGCTCTTCATAAATTAATTCCCTTAGCCTTCACACCAATTCAAGGAGTACCCACATTCGAATGCTGTCGAGTTGAGCCCAATTCAGATCCACCATATGGCAAAGAGCAGAACTGCCTTATCTTGCAGTCCTGACAGAAGCAGACTGCCATATCTTTATCCCAAACTGCCAACTTTTGGATTGGCAGCTGAGTGCTTTAACCACTGTCACCAGAATTTGAGCCAATGAGTAGAGACAACTGGCTTCTCACCTGACATATGAAGAAACCAAGGCACACACAAGCCACTTATGCTTGAAACTTTCAAGAGCGACACATTTCACTTCCTCACCATCAGACATGCTGCTATTTCTCGATTCAGAATAGATTTTGGTCATCTCCTGTCTGAAAGTCATCCTTTTTACTAATTGAATGGGAGCAAGAGGACTGGGTAATATAAATTAGAGACCAGGCAGCTCTGGAAAGGACCATAATCATGCAGTCTAGACAAAAATAGGTTGCCTGTGAGTACAGGTACATGCATGCTGTTACATCTTCGAGGCTTAGTGATAGAGGTGTTTTAGCTAGGCGCATGGGGAATTAAAAACAAAAATACAAACCAGTTTAGCCAAGGTTATCAATGGAAAGAGAATTTTAAAAGAGGAAGCATACTGGGTCTGAAGCTCTGCCCTGATTTCCTGGATTCTCCTTTGCATCTCTCTCTGGTTCATTCGATCTCCAGCGTGCTGGCCTCCGAGGAGAGTCCTTTGAGTCAAGCCCTCTGCCTCAGACAGAAAAGCCCTTTCCATTCCCTCCCCAAAGCCCAGCAGAGGTGAGGTTGGAATTAAAAATAAGGAAAATCAATAGGCCCTTTACTAAATGGTGAGGAAGAAATATAAGGAGCTAAACAGCCCTGTAATATCCAACCTTCATCTAAGAGGCCTGCTCCATCCACATGGAGCCTCTGGGAAAAGATCACACCGGACTTCTTTTTTTACCTTGCTCTCCCATTTTAGCAGATGCTATTTCCATCTCAGCGTATTACCTGGACTCCCCCCAGTCTAGCCGAGGAGATGGTGGAGGATATTCGTCGGAACTAGGACCTGCCCTTGGTCCAGCCACTCTGTTAGAGCTCACCCCTTCTCCAAGCAATGGAACTGATTGACTTCCCCTTCTGACTTTAATTTCTTTCTGGCCGTTTGAGCATTTCTCAGAGAACATGGCCGCTACCTTGCCTGAAAGCAAGTCTAGACTCTACCATTAATTAATGACATAAATGTGGTACAGGCATCAGAATCCTCACAGTTCCTTTCTTCTGATGGTAAAAGAATTTGAGGTTTGCTCACTTCCACTTATGATCTTTTAGAATTCTTGGGCTATCCATGGGTATAACTCAATTTCTTTCTCTATTTCTATCTATCTATCTATCTATCTATCTATCTATCTATCTATCTATCTATATATAGTTTTTTTGCCTAAGCAGCAATGCATTAAGAAAAATTGCTTGTACCCAAAAAGTTAAATCCAAGAGGGTTTAAGCTCCAAGATTCCTTTGCTTTTAGAGAACAAGCCTAGGTGAATAAAACCTTGGCTCCTGGCTTTCCTATCTCTACATAATATTCAAAGACAATTAGGACTAAGAGAATCCAGAAGACCTCTCTCTCTTTGGCAAACACAGCTGCATGTAAAAATAGCAGGACTGCCACAACCAGAAGAGCAGAGTCATCAGCTTCTCCTTCAGGCCACAGCATCTAGTCTTGGAGCCATCAGGAAGGACAGGAAGAATATCACCCCACCTGTGTCATGCAGCAATTTTTCAAAGTCTAGGAACGAGGGCCTGAAGTCACTCACCACCAAGCCTATGCTAATCTTTTTAGATCACTGATACTTAAAAGATATGCAATGGACCTTCAAAATGTTCATGAAACATTCAGTTCATTTTATATTCAATTTTCCCATGGCTTTCTTAACTCTAGCATGTGTACACGTCTCTGTGTTATTGTTAAGTGCCACCAAGTTGGTTCTGACACACAGGACCCTGTGTACAGCAGAACGAACACCACCCCGTCCTTAATCAGCAAGGATGCTCTAATTCAGGAAGGGGGCAAGCAAGGCCATTTTGGTAAGCAATGGAGCCGGGAACTTTAGTGGGTACATCTGACAGTCCTTGGATGAATGACGATATCAGTTGATGGCCTGATGATAATCCCTTGGGGAAATGTAGGCTGTTTTCCTGTGAATCTTGCTCCATTTGTCCCATTTGCACGTCTTCTGATCATCTTCAAAACCTGTTCATCAATCCCCCCTGAACCTGCCACACGATTTAAGGTATATAACTTGTTTTATTTTCACCGAATCTCAGAACCAGTTTGAAGGGAGTTGACTGCAGGTTTCCTTCCGTTGAGTGCTTTCAGAAATAAAATTCAGCATTGCTCGAATTAACCTGATCTCTATCACAGGCTGAAACAGAGACAGGAAACCTCAGACCCCTTTGCCACTCGGCGTCACAAACACAAAGATAAGTACAGGCTGCTGGATGACACTACGTGAGTCTCTCATCATGCCAAAAGTTCCAAATGGTTAAGCTCAGCTACTAGCCAAACAGATGTGTTAAGCACAACAGAGGGGCCTTGGAAGGCAGGCCCGGTGATCAACTTCTGATGTTGAAAACCCAAGGGAGAAGTTCTACTCTTCACACACGAGGGGTCCATGAACTGGAATATACTAGATGATAGCTAACAACAACAGGCATGCCCATGTTGGTGGACAAGGTTGTTTCTCCTTGACGTTGGTAATGCCTGAGTTTTCACCCCTGGACATCAAAATCTTCCAGACAGACAGAAACCGGCAACCAACTGAAATGAGCTTGAGAATTTCACAAGGAAATATGTTCGGGTGTGTGCTCAGTCTTCAAAATCTGAGGCAAAGTTTGGTCATAAAAGCTTGTGAATAAGACATAAGGGATTTGGCTGATGCTATATGAGTCAGCAATGAGATGCAGCTGCCAACAACAGTGAAGGCAATTGCAAGCTGTGTTAACCTCAGCATAATTATCCTCAGTAGAGGGAGACAGTGACCCTTCCTGGCACTGTGCTGGTCTGACCACCCATGAAGGATGGGGCTAGTACCAGATCCCATGACCTAGACGCTCCTTTAGAGATCCACCAGGATGTTGAAGAGTTTGAAAACAAGGGTGGTCACACAATGGCTCAGGACTAGGAATATTTCATCCTAGTCCTGTCAGATGAACAAAAGATTCAATGGTTTAACATGAACCCAGGGGACAGAAATCAAGTTCATCGTGGAAGCATGTGAGGCCTGGTGGTTTCTATGGAAGGCAAGAAAACCGTTTTTATGAGGCGCAGCTGTCAGCGCATAGGATAGATCCCTGTCACTAAGTTATTCATTTATTCAACAAACATTCATGAGTTCTTCCCAACTGCCAAACTCCCAGCTAGGCAGCCACTCAATGAAGATGCAGTCCTTGAAGGGATGTACCGTCTCGAGAAGGATAGCGCGATTTTGGAGCTAATCAAATAAGGAAGCCAAATATTTCTTTTCCGCCTGAGTAGATAAGGAGACCTGGAAACGGTCATTCTCTCGAAGGATCTACAGGGATGGAGAAAACAGTTTGGGTAGTGTGGATCTTCCCACATTCCCTTTCTCCTGAATCTCTATAGCCACACATTTATTTGTTGTATGGAATGACAAATTTCAATGCGAGCATATGCAAACGAGTCGTCTCTAGTGTAAGTGGAATGGCTCGCTCCCCTAGGTTGAGGGGTGAAACAAACAAACAATCCAATTCACCACTGGGGGAGAGAAATTGATAGAAATTTAAATGAGGTAGATGAAATTTAACAGTCGAGAAATTACAACTAAGAAAAACTAGATTTATCCAGGGAGGAAAGGGAGTGAATCAAGAGAAAACATAGCAGAAGCTGAATTTAATTAAGGAGCCTAAGAGGACGATATTAGCAGCTGCCCTCTGCGAGGAATAATCCATGGAGGCTGCCTGGCACGATAGGTGGTGAGGGCCTGGGCTGTGCCCCTCCTGTCATTTCTTCCCTAACCCCAACCCCACACACCAACATCAGAGTGTGGTCCATCCCGCTGTGAAAATTCCACAGCTGGAGGAAAAAAGATAGGCTGACTAAAGGTGGTTTGTATTGAATCTTCATTCTCTTGACTAATAGGAACAAGGCAGTGTCCTTTGGGTACAGCAGCGACAATGAAAAGTCACTTTAGTCTCACCTGTGGCTCCTGAACCAAGTGTCATTGCATGAGACCGGAATGACCACAGTGATGTGATGGGTGGCTATTTGGGAACCTTCCTCACCTTGGTCTAGTAACCCCCACCAAATGGTTAAGCAGGAATATGTAAATGAGGTATTTGTGGCCCACCAAGGGGACTGACTAGATTTTGAACAATGAAATTAGGGTGGACGCCACCCTTGTGGGGTGAGAACAAGCACATATGGTGTATGGAACCCTGGCAAGGGAATTGGCCTGTTTTGCCATCACGGTCACTTGATGCCACTGAGGGGCTACATCCAGAGTCGTTTCTGATCCTGACCTGTAACCTGTCACTTTCCAAATGAAGCACACACACACACACACACACACACACACACACACACACATGGTCAGTGAGGTGTGGGTGGCCGTCACAACAAAATAGGACACCCGCAGAGAAGCAGAGAGTGCCTGGAGGGACTGTGTGTCTGACTTGGTAAACGGGTGGAGGGAAGAAGTTGTGTGACCTCCTCTTCCTAGCAATTAGCTTTGGGCTGATGCCGATGCTGGTTCTCTCTTTCTCCTTGCGAAGTCCAAGGACATCAGAGAGATGGCCCCACGAAGTCACTTTCATACGCATTTAGGCCAAAAGGCCTCTTTGCTCACACTGTGCATCCTTTAGTACATTTATTTCTGTGCTCATGAAGGTCTGTGGTTTCCTTTTTTGTGTTTCCTTCCTTTGTTCCTTTCTTTCCCTCTCTCTCTCTTTCCCTGCCTGGCATATAAGGAAATCCCTATCAATCACTGGAGCATAGCTCTTGGATTCACCATGAAGAATATTAGCCCCACCATAAAGCTGCCATCCACTTTCAGTTCGCAAACATACTGGTCCTTTTCAGATGAAACGTTCAGTTTTAATGTTGGAAAGGCAATGTTGTCAGGGTAATAAAATGACATGAGTATTTTCCTGTAAAGCTCTCTCTGGGGGCCCAGCTGGGCACAATGAAGAGGGACTGTATTGTGTTCCTACAAGGTACAAATGGGTTATGGCTTGATGCTAGGCAAGAGATGGGCAATTCAACGCGCCCAGAGGTACCTCAGAAGACAGGCCTCGTGGTCTGCTTCTGCCCGGTCACAAGCTCGAAAGTCCTGTGGTGCAGGTCTCCTCTGAGGGGTTGTGAGCAACCGCACAGCCGCTCTCAATAAGAACAAAGGTTGGGACCCAATCCTTCTGGATTTGTGAAGCTGCTGTTGCCCCAGGCAGTCGGATGAATAGACGTAGAACGCTGCGTCACGGCTCTGCCCTCATGATCTGTTTCCTCTGTGACTTTGGCCATTCATGAGAGCAGCCAATGTGTGTGGAACACTAAATGCCACACAAGCCCTGGTGTCCTCACATTTAAACCCTCTGTCACGTGTCAAGATGTCAACGGTTTGAACGCACTCATATTTCAAGTCTCTCCATGAACAGACATTGTGATCTGCTTCTGTAAAAATGATAACCTAAGAAAATCTAGGAGGCAGCCCTAGTCTACCCAGCAGCGTGAGAAGGAGTTGGACTACTGCCCTTAACAAAAGCATATGGCAGACAGGAGTCTCTGGGTAATATAACTGGTGAACTTGCTTAGCTACTATTAAAAAGAGTGGAGGTTTCCTTAACCTTGTGGTCTTGACATAGAACATTGACAGTACCAGGAACTGCAAAAGAACAAACAAATTTGTCTTAAAAGAAATTGAGCAAGGATGGCAAGACTGTCTTGTGGGAGTAGAAAGCTTTGTCTGGCTGTTTCAAACTGCTGACCTTTTGGTTAGCAAGCTGTGGTCCTTACAAAATCTCATGTCAACATGAGCATATTAAGAATGAAGGGGTGGAATCTAGCCTGTCAATCAAGTTGCAGCCTGATGATGCCCCCTTAGGTGTGGCCTAATCATAAGGATTCTAGGAACTGCCTCTCTTCCTTCCTGGAGGCAGGCAACACTCTCTCTGCGTCACCTTCCTATTGAGAAGGCACACTCAGGGAGCTGCAGGAGCCACGTGGAGACTCGCACCAGTGCTGAGATGCTTCCACAAGACTTTTCACCCACTGGCCTGTGATCTTCCTGCAGTCAGCATCACTGCATACACTGTGTGAGTCTGCAAAGGAATTTATGGACTAGTATCTGACATAGGGTCTAATATTGGACCTAGGGGCTCGATCAGGACTGAGTGAGAATGTTTTCTCAATATGCAATTGCTCTTTGATATAAAGCTCTTTCCTATACATATATGAGTGATTCTCTAGTCAACCCGTCCTAACGCCCAACCCAATGCATTATTACTATGCCTCTTACCAAATATAAACCTTGCAAGTGTGCACCATAAGATATTCTTAAGAGACTTCACAGAGGCATGGCTGGTGAATTCCTAAGCAAACGGCAACCAGATAATGTCAGGAAGAGGATGACTAAAGAACATTGGGCATACATACGTATATTACATAAGATTATCCAAAACCAAACATGAGCTTCAGCTGTATGCAACATGGCATGGAAAAATGCCATAAAGGTCAGGTTGAGGGAAAAAACAGAGATAGAATAATGCACTCTGTGATTCCACGTAGGGAGGATGGGGTAACTAGGAGGAGGCCTGGGAAAGGGGGCTTCAGGAGGGACACACATGGCCTACGCCTTGTTCTCCTCGACAGACAGAAATCTCCCCACCAGCACATCCTGCTCCCCACCACACCCTCCTTTATCCGTGATTTCAGAATGAGGCTGAAAAGCGGGCTGTCCTCCACCTGCTGCACAGCTCCTTCAGAAGCAGGAAGATTTGTAAAATGTGTTTCATTTTCTCCCGAAAGAAAGCTCCCACTCTTGCACCTTGGTCTGTTGGCTTTTAAATGAAAGATCCCGCCCATTTCTAAGAAGACGAGAATCAGAAGATACAATAGATGGTGTGTTTAATAAAGATAAAGATGAGCACATTCTACTGGCACAGAGAGAGGAGAATAAATACTCCAATACCACAAACAGGCCATTGCAAACCTGTTTTCCCTTCACCTACTTCTTTGAAACTCAGGCTTCTGCGAGCCATTGCCCTGGGGAAATGGAATTATTCGTTTCTCGGGCATTCTTTCTTTTTCCCTTCCTTCCTTCTTTCTTTCTTTCCTCTGTCACTCTCTCTAGATATTTCTTTTTCTGTCCGTATAGCTCTCTTTCTTTTTGTAATTTTACCAATTAGTTCTAATGAACAAGTATTGCTTTGTAATAAAACAGATACAAAAATAAGCTTTACAGGTTCACGTTAACCCTTGAGGCACAGGTGGCAGTTCTGTACCTGCAAATGCTCCCTTTACCCTCACACTATCAGGTTCCTTTTGGTTTTCTAACTCTGGGTCTTTTCACATGAAGATAGTTAACTTTTTCTTCCAGACCTGCCCTTTGAAACTTCCTGTTCAGCTCTTTGGGTTCAGTATTTCTTCCATGCTCCTTGGTTACTCTACAATTAAGAGCAAGTTTCAGCGTCTCTTCTGACATCCATCTTGATCTTCGCACGTTTTGTGTTTTAAATAGCCTTTTGACTTCTCCATAAGCAATATCCTGATGTCATCCCACAGCTCATGAGGTCTGCTGTCATTAGTGTTTAATGCATCAAATCTGTCCCTGAAATTCAGGAGGTACAGACTCCAGGCCCTATTTTGGCTCTCCTGGACTTGTTTCCATTTTCTTCAGGGGCAACCTGAACGTACATATGAGCAATTGACGGCCTGTGCCACAGTCCACCCCTGGATGGGTTTTAGCTGCTGATATTTCACATCTTCATAGGCAAGTGTCCCTTAGAGGCAAGAAGGGGGAGAGTTTGTCTTACATACTTTGGACGCTTGTCAGGAGAGATCAGTCCCTGGAGAAGGGCATCCTGCTTGGTAAAGCGGAAGGGCAGTGAAAAAGAGGAAGCCCTCAGTGAGAATAATTAACTCAGCGGCTGCCACCATAGGGCTCAGGTATAGAAATCATTGTGAGGACCAGGCAGTGTTTCATTCTGTTGTGCACAAGGTCACCGTGAGTCAGAACCAACTTAATGGCACCTAACAAGAAAACCATCTCGTCCCACAAACGTAGTCAGTTTGGTTTCTGAGTGTTGCAACTTGAGCAGTGTATTAGTCTGGGTACTTTGGAGAAACAAATCCACAGCAACTCATGTATATAAGAGAGTTTTATGTAAAGAAAATGTGCATCACTAAAACATCCCAACCCAATTCTGCCCAAGCCCACAAGTCCAACATTAACCCATTAACCCAACACCAGTCCACAAAGTCCTCCACCTCACAAAACAGAGGCAACGATGCCGACTGCAGGAGGAAAGCTGAGTCAGTGAACGAACAAGCATCTCGGCACTAGCAGGGGTCTCCACACGGCTGCCCCAGCACCCAGGGCTGCATCAGGATAGGGCCATGCGGCTTCTCCTTGGGGATGTCTTGTAGGAAGTCAATCTTGCAAGCTGAAGCAGGGAACTGCTAAGGCAGCTGCACTCTGGTGCAAGAGACCCGAGAACTAGAAAGGCAAGGCTCACCAAGCCATTTATCCCTCTGCCCTTCAATTATCGGCCAGGTTGGCACAATTAACTAACTCAAGCAGTTTACATGTATAGTCACCTTGTGAGTTGTTTAAAAGAGATATTTGTGATGAAGAAACAATCTTCTTCATGATAGAAGAAATTGTATCACGCAATCTCCAGCTTTGTTTCTATCACCAAGACCAGGTTCTCCAACTATTGCTCCTTCCTCTTTGTTTCCAACAGCCATATTCCAATCGACACATCTTAATCATTTGTTTGATAAATTTCCAACTGAAAACATTGGTGGATTTCTTTCCATTTCTGCATCAGTAGCTTTAGTGGCTGGTGCATAAATCCGAATAACAGTTGTATTGATTGGATTTCCTTGTATGCGTAAAGACATTATCACATACAGCATTATACTTCAAGATGGATCTTCAAATATCCTAGAGACCATTTTAGGGATAATAAGTACGTTCATAAATGAGCCCCCAATTACATCTACGTCAGGACAACTGCTGGTCTAATAATGATTGTGAGGAATCATTGGTTATAAAATAATCCCAATTCCCTAACTGCTAAAGTGTGTGTTAAAAGTCTTATAACTAATGAAACTTAGAAGCAAACAAAAACCAGCACCTAACAACAGCATTTGAGAAGTCGATAAGGTTACAACAAGTCAGGATCGGCAAACAATAATGTTAGTCATCTCAACTAGCGCCAAGCTTCTCTTTGCTTCTTAGTATCTTAGCCACTTAGTAGTGAAGGCTCGCTCGCTCTGGTCCTCAGTCCCTCGGCTATATGGACCCTTGGGCTTTGTCCCCATGGGCCATGAAGCCAGCCTACCCGTTGTCTGTCTCATAGTCCCATAGTCTTGGGCCAGAGGAGAAGGAACCCATTATCTCTGTACTGAGCCTCTGAAGCAGCTGCTCCCAGCAGCCTCTGCCACGTCAAGTAGGGACCCTGACGGTGCTGTTCCAAGTCCCTGAGGTTTCTCACTCTGCTGTTTTTCCAAAGATGGCTCATCCTTCTAGCTGACCAGTCCCCTCTCGTCACAAAAGCCCTGCTTTCATAATGCCACCTAATCATTTGGGGGGAGTTGCTGAGCCTTTGGCAGAAGAACCTATTAAAAAATTTCATTCCATCACCTTGTTTGGTCAGGGAGGAAAGCAGGCTCAGAGAAGACATAACCCAGGGAAAGGTCGTGTTTCACATTTAACTATGTTGTTCTCCATAACCCTGCTCCTTGAAGATTCTTCTTGGCTGCTGTGTTCTTCATGAAGCAGAGATTCTGGGGCAGATACTACCTGCCTTCAAGAGCTGCCATCTCCTTGATTCGCTAATGCGGAGGTCATTTGGGATGCTTAGGAAAGTAGAGGGTGTCCTTGTACATGTTCTTTCCAAAGAATGTGAAGGACTTAACATGTAATGGCCTAGGGCCAGTGCATTTGCTATTTCTCCTATTTTACAGATGGAGAGACCGAGTCAATGATTCAGAACAAGTAACAGACTCACTACTGCTGACCTGGGAAGTGCACCCCACTCACACGCCTCAGGAGCATGCAGCCTTAGAATTTGTATGATTTATTTGGGGCAGAGGGAATGTTTAAGTACTTCCCTTACCCAACATAACTAGGGCCTCAAGAGCTCAAATCTGAACACAATAGACTTAAACTGTCCCCAGGGGATAAAGCCTTTGCCATCATAACAATTAGGAAAGAGGACAGGACATAATGACTGTTAATTTTGAGCAAGGGATAAGTGAATTAGTTGTTAGGGATGGAGGGGAGCTAACCACTTTGGGCGTTCTAAATCTTCCTCATTAAATAGCACCACCCCTTCCTGCTTCTGTTATAAAGACTGAGACCGCAGGAGAGCTAAGGGACCCTTTCTTACTGACAGGTAGGAGAACGTAAGCAGGTCAGCTACCTATGCCTGAAATCGGGCACATTTACCCATGGAGAAAGGACCCCTAGTCACAGTCACTTAAGCATCAGACTGAGAACCCCAAGGTTGGTGGTTCAAACCCACCAGCCCTCCAAGGAAAAAAAATGAGGCTGTCTGCTCCCATAAAGATCAACAGTCTTAGAAACGCTATATAGGGTCTCAATGACTTGTGTTTGCTTTGTCTTGTCTTGTGTTGTTGTTGTTTTGTTTTGTTTTGTTTTTACCCAGGGAGAGAAAACCCCTGGGTGATGCTTTAATTAATGTGCTCACTGCTCATCAAAAAGTTGGTTTGCCTACATAGAGGGGCTCAGAAGAAAGAGCTGGTGATCTAATTCCTGAAAACCAGCCTTTAAGAAGACCAGGCACTTGAGGTGGAAGGTGGGTGGGGCAGTCACCAACTGGAAGATAGATGTGGACTAACTAGCTTGGATAACAGAGAAGGCAAATCAATACAAAGAATGTTTTTAAAAATCTACTTTGACTCATGCACAGGCATCTCATTGACTCATTGACTCAAAGGTTGTTCTAGTTGATGGTAAGATGTAGTTTGCATGTTGGACCGCTAACTGCAAGGTCATCAGTTCTAAACCACCCGTCACTCCTTGGGAAAAAAACAGGGCTTTCTACTCCTGTGAAGAGTTACTGTCTCAGAAGCCTATGGGGCAGTTCTACCCTGGCCTTGTGGTTGTTTTTGTTAGGTGCTCTTGGGTCTGTCCTAGAGGATCGCTGTGAGTCACCATCAACTTGATGGCAGTGAGATTGGTTTTTGGAAGGCCACCTGTTCCCAGTGGGTGACCAGGGAAGGCCACAGCGTTGACATAATTAAGAAATAAAACTGTCTTTTCTCAGCCCCTTTGCTGTGTGTAGAAGCGACTGGTTGGCAGTGAGGTCAGTTTGGCAGTTTGAGCAGACAGTAAACTCTTCTGAAACCACCAGATGGCTTCCAGGCAAAGAAAACAAACCACAGCCCAACAGAGCACAGGTCCATTCTGACCCGGATGGCGTCACTGCCATGAGTCATTGTTGGCTTCACAGCCACTGGTTTGGCATTGATTGGGGCTTTGAAGTCTCTGGGTGGTGAAAACTGTTAGCACTCGCAGCTGTTCAAGGAAAGTTGTGCATGTTGGATCTACCCAGAAGAAAGTCAGAACAAAGGCTGGGTGATGCCTCTTTAAATCGCAGCCACGGAAACCCCTCTGGAGCACAGTTCTACTCTGACACACATGAAGGCCCAATGAATCAGAATTGACTCACTGACAGTGGGCATACTCCGGGCAGGAGAGGGAGCCTCAGTTCTGAGCAGGCCTCTCTCCTATGGGGAAGACCCCAGAGGACCGGGGCGGGGGTGGGGGGAGCCCAGCAGCATGGATGACTTTTGAAAACAGCTTGATTCTTAGAGTAAGAAAAGGAATTGGTGATGGCGGCATCCAAAGCCATTCTCGTCCATCTAACCAGCCGCTCCTTTCTACCTGGGTAGAGTGCCTGTGCCACCTCAGGAATGGCTTCAGGATGAGGTGATGCGGTATTTCTATTAAAAATAAACAAACAAACAATAATATCACTGCCATCGAGTCCATGCTGGCTCAGAGCGATCGCCCTGTGGGTTTCCTAGATTGTAAGTGTTTACAGAAGTGGAAAGCCCTGTTTTACTCTCAAGGAACCAATGGTGATTTCGAACTACCAATCATGCAGATTGCAGCACAACAGAAAAACCCTACAATACCAG
This sequence comes from Echinops telfairi, assembly GCF_000313985.2. NCBI lineage: Eukaryota > Metazoa > Chordata > Mammalia > Afrosoricida > Tenrecidae > Echinops > Echinops telfairi. The sequence continues at coordinate 3,113,530 of NW_022111371.1, forward strand.
GGCTCCCCAATTTCTATAATGGCAGGGAGATATTGGATGAAGTATAAGATTCAGGAAAGCAGGTTGAGGTGGCTAGGGATGATGTCAACTAAACACTCTTGCATAAGTGTTGGGGAGGAGCCCAGCCTATCAATCAGGTCACAGCCTGATGACAGTTCCTTGGGTGTAGCTTTTTGTTCACACAAAAGAGAGAGAGACTGAGCAGAGACTGGCCCTTACCCTTCTGTCCAAACTGTAGTGCTCACGTGATTCGTTGATCTCCCTTTGCATTGCCTGCTGATTCCAGGAGCCGTCAAGGGACTCCAATGGTGGTAGACCTAATTTGGACAGCATCATGCACCAGCCTGCGCCCCCTGGTGTCATCATCCTGCTTCATCATCCTGCTTCTTGTCCATCAGCTTCTATGAATCAGGAGAAGCCTCACTTGAACCGGATTAGATTTACTCAGATCTGAGCCATTTCTTACTATAAATCTCGTTCTATATACAGGCACATGCAAGCCTCACTGGCTCAGTTTCTCTAGAGAACCCAACCTAACATGGGTTGTATCCTGTGCTGGCTACTCAGCCCCAAGCGGAAGGGCGGCTCTTGATACACAGGTGCCCAGAGAGAGAAAAACTGACCAGTAGCCAGTAGTTTTTCCAGCTGGTGGCCAGGCTTGACAGAAAGGTTTCTACTGAAGGAGGTTAGATCTGGGTTCCCTTGTATATAGACAGTGAGGTCGACTACCAATACTCAGAATTACGGAAGCCATTAACATAAGGTGACCAGATTTTAACATTGGTAAAGCGGGACACCATTGATAAAACTCATATCCTGGCGAAATAGCCACATGGCAGCCGAAAACTGTATACCCCAGCTTGTCGTGCATTCTTTCCAAAAAACCGGGACTCTTTTAAAATGCTGCTGGACGCGGGAAAAATTGTTAAAGACCGGGACTGCCCCGCGCAAAGCAGGATGTACCACCATGCTGTTAGGTGCCATTGAGTCAGCTCTGATCCGTAGCGACTCTGAAAAACAGAAGGCAGCGCTGCCCAGTCCTGTGCCATCTTTACAAGTGTTCCTCTGCCTGAGCCCATTGCTGCGCCCTGTCCGTCCACCTCCTGAGGGCCTTCCTCCTTTAGCCACCCTTCCTCTTCATCAAACATGATGCTCTTCTCCAGGGACTCGTCTCTCCTGACTATGTGTCCAAAGTACGTGAGACAAAGTCTCCCCATCTTGGCCTCTAAGGAGCACTTCCAAGACAAACCGTTTTGTCCGTTTAGCAGTCCATTGTACTTTAAATATCCTTCTCCAGCACCACAATTCAAATTAATCTAGTCTTTGCACTTCCTTATTCGATACCCAACTTTCACATGCATGTGATGCAATGGAGATTATCACGGCTTGGGTCAGGCACACCTTAATTCTCAAAGTAACCTCCTTGCTTTTCAATACTCTAAAGAGATCTTGTGTGCAGCTGATGTGCTATGCAATATGTCTTCAGATTTCTTGAGTGCTACTTCTATGAGCATTGATTGTGGCTCGAAGCAAGGCAAAATCCTTGACAACGGAAACCTTTTTCTCCATTTATTGTGATGTTATCTACTGGTCTAGTTGTGAGGATCTGGGCCTTCCTCACATTGAGATGTAATCCATACTGAAGGCGGCAATCCTTGATCTGCATCAGCCAGTGCTTCAAGTCCTCCTCACTTTCAGCAAGGCACCACTAAGCTAACATGCTCAATTCTCTTATAAAGAGGAGGGAGCAGGCAGCATCTACAGTGCCTCTGGCTGCGCTGGGTAGCTACTGTAGAAGAGTACACAGTTCAAGTGGGCAAAAAGACACATGGGGAATGCTTTCTTAGCCTCAGTAGCCATTTTTTGGAGTGTTAACATGAGGTCCTGCTCCACTAGAGAATACACCCACCCCTTTCTGATTTTCTGAACCATGAGATCAAAGATGCTGTCTCAGGTTCACCCACGCATCTCAAGCACTCACCCCCATTCTGACAGAGAATAAGAGCTGCAGAACGACCGCATGTGTGAGTGAATGAGTGACCCCTGGTGCAACTGCTGGGATCTGAAGCACCGCACCGAGATGCAGGGCCTCGTGTGAGATCAGGTTCGTTCAGTCACTGCATCTCAGACCAGCTTTTCTATCTAAAGGGCAGTCCAACGTGGAGGGACAAAAAGGGTTACAGTGAGGACTGAGCTTTTAAGCAGAGCATTGTGTGTGCATGTGAGTGTGTCAGCTGGTTTGCTAAAGCCAGCTATAACAGTGTCAAACATGCTGAGGTCAAATATCGTCCGATAAAAAGAGAAACCCCTCAGTGAGATGGATTGCCACAGTGGCTGCAACAATGGACCCGTGCACAGAAACCATTGTGAGGGTGGCACAGGACTGGGCAGTGTTTCGTTCTGTAGTGCACAGGGTTGTTATGGATCGGAACCAGCTCAGTAGCTCCTCAGAGATTGTTCATGTTAAATTTCTATAATATAAGGATATCTCCGAGGCACCTAGAAGAAATCAGCTCTCTTGCCCTTCATTTGAAGGACTAACATACAATGAACTCATCTGAGTCTTCTTTCTGTTTTTATGAAGTGAATCGATGCAGTGAAGGGGATAGGCACTAATAAATCAGGTACAGAGTGTGGCAGGACTTGCCTGAGACTTGGGTCTAGAGTCCACATGGTTAACTGCATGACCTGTGATTTACTTAACTTCTCAAGGCTCATATGATAAATGGGGCTGAAAGAAGGCATTCACAGCACCTAATGTACAGCGAAGGAGCCCTGCTGGCCTAGTGGTGGAGCTCTGGGCTGACAGCTGGACAGCGGGTGGTTGGAACTCACCAGATGCTCTAGGAGAGAGAAGACCTGGTGATCACCCTCCTGAAGAAACTAACCTGGCAGCCCTTTGGGGTGTGGTACTCTGCCTATAGGGTTGCTATGTGTTGGAATGGACTTTTGGGCATATAACACTGACAGGAGTCACACTGAACTAAATGGCATCTAACAACAAGAAGTATACAGCTACACAATACATTCTATGGTTTTTGGTGACCCTTAGATGCCTTCCTAGTTTCCCATTCTGGGTTACACATGGAATCAGAACAACTACTGGGGACAAGAGTGCCACCCACTAGGGGTATCTAGCAGGGGAGGGGCTTCCTGAGAGAAGCTAGCTGCTGGAATTGCTGCATGCAGCTTGACGCTGACAGATCACAGCAGGACTGGAGAGTCTGAGCTTCACAGTCCAAACAAACCTTCCCTCAACCTCCCCAGGATTTCCTGCAGACTTAGGTGCTAAGAAGAACTCCTGAGCTATGATTAGCTGTCCTTTTGTGCCAGGTAACTTGAGGTAAGGGGATGAATATATTTTTGTTCATAAAACTCTCCTCATGTACCTGTATATGTACCTGTAGCAGGGCTTGGTACCCAGGATGCACCCAGTAAATGTCGGTTTACTTGATTCAAATGATGGAGCTGCAGCAGAAAGGGAAAGGGCTTTTTTGGTTCATTTCTTCTTAAGAATTGGCACCTTCTAGGGAATACACTGGAGAACCTAATTCACCGTCACTGAGTCAATTTCAGCTGTTGCCAAGACTGTAAACCTTCACAGAAGCAGACAGCCTCACCTTTCTCCCACAGAGAAACTGGTCAGCTTGAACTGCCAACCTTCTGATTGACAGCCCAACACCTAACCCATAGCACCACCAATAAATTCGATAAACTCAAACTCACAGCCATCGGGTCGATTCGGACTCATAGGGCGATGTAGAATTTCCCCGGTGAGTTTCCGAGACTATAACTCATTACAGGAGCAGAAAGACTCCTCTTTCTGGCTTGGAGTGGAGAGTGGGCTCAAGCTGCTGACCTTGCAGTTAGCAGCCCGATGCATAACCCATTATCGAGAAAATAATAAAAACATTGATAGAGGGAGTGAAAGAGTTAACCCACTGTTAGTTAAGTACTGGGAATGTAACTGAGTTTGGAATTTGGTCTGTTCAGATTTAATGTGTGATAATAGACCCAGGATATAACAGCCCCTTCCTTTGTAGGGAAAAAAAAAATCTTTTAAAACCCAATCAGGAAAGATGTTCTAATTCAAGGAAGGGGAGGCAGAGCAATGGATTTCTTAGGGGTACTGGTCTAAGGAAACTTTCAGGGGTTGTGGTGAGTGTGACAGTCCCTGGAGTGAAGAAGATAATACTTGGTGGTCTGATGATCCTTCGGGGAATGTAAACTATTTCCTGGTGAACCCTACTCCCTTTTGTCCCATTGTTCAAAGTTCTCTAATCCTTGTAAAACCTGTGGATTACCTCCTGGGATGATGGCAAACCCTGTTTCTTGTACATAAACTGAATCTTTCAAGGAGTTTAGAGCTCGCAACACCCACTGTTTCCTTCAGTCAACCCTGGCAGAAGTAAACTTGGAATTCCTCAAATTGACTTGATATCTGTCTTTCACTCAGTGAAGGGACCCCAGGCCTGCCAGCAACAAAATCACTTCCAGTGACTTGATTCTGACCTGTAGTCACCCTAGAGGCCAGAGCAGAACTGACCTTTGGGGTCTCTGAGACTTTCTTGCCTTAAAAGAACAGATAGTCTCATTTCTCTCCCTCGGAGAAACTGGTGGGTTGGAACTGCTATTAGCAGCTCACTGTGCAACCCCCTGTGTCTCCAGGCCCACCAGTAATGTCCGGAAGAGAACACTGGCCAGGGCTGTTCATCAGAGGACCCAGCAAACCTCAAATCAGAGAGAGCTGCAAGTTCCCATTGCCCTAAGGCGTTCCAGCCCTAAGGCATTCCAGCTCTCAGCAGGGACCAATCATTGGAGCCAGGGGGACTGCTTTTGGTCTGTAATATCGCAATTTTTGCAGCACTGATATGTGTCATTTGGGACAATGCTGAACATGTGATCAGCAAAAAATAAAGCACTATGGTTTCTAAAGCGGTTCATAGACTGTTAACAACAGACAGGGTATAAGCTATTCATAATGGAGTTGCATGTAGCACACAACAAACTAGAATCAAGTAAACATGTGTTCTCTTCGCATGATGGTTGTCTACCCTGTGACAGACTCTCTGAGAAACCCCAGGCAGAGTCCAGAAAGCCCTCTCGGCTCCTGTAGGGTCTCTCAGAAATGTTTTCATTCCTTTTAACATCAGAAGAAGCAAATGAATTTCTATGGGGAAGAAAACTCAAATAACAACTCACTGCCATCGAGACAGTTCGTCATCCTAGTGGCCCTATAGGACAGACTAGAACAGACGGTGGCATTCGGAGGCTGTAATTCTTTACAAGAGTAGAAAGCTTCATCCTTCTCCTGCCAAGCATCTGGTGATTTCAAACTCTGAACTTCCTGTTAGCAGCCCAGTGCAGAAACTACTAGGCCACAGTTACATAAAGAAGAGTCATGTATTTGTCTCTCCCCCATGCAGCAATATTTATAGACACACACGTCCCTGCGTGACACAGTTGCTCACTGCTAACTGAAAGAGCAGAGGTTCAAGTTCACCCACAGGGTCTTCAGAAGGAAGACCTGGCAATCTATGTCTCAGAAATCAGCCACCGAAGGACCCTCTGGAGCAGAGTTCTACTCGGCCAAACATGTGGCTGCCAGAAGTCAGAATCAACTAATGGCAGCTAGTTGGTGTAAGATAGATAAATGATAGATAGATGATAGATAGATAGATAGATGATAAATGGATGGATGCATGGATGATGGATGGATGGATGGATGAATGGATGGATAGATGGATGATACACAGATGCATGGAGGATGGGTGGGTGGATAGATGATGATAAATGGATGCATGGATGATGGGTAGATGGACAAATGGATGGGTAGATGGATGGGTGGATGATAATGGATTGATACATGGATAGATGGGTGATATTGTTAAGGGTCCTTGAGTGAATTCTGACCCATTGCAATCCCAGGTGACAAAGTAAAACCGCTCCTTCTCAGTGGTGATCTAACAGAAACTGTCGTGGAGCCGCTGGGGGTGTTCACTGCCAACACTTTGTTTACAGTCAAGTGCTGAGTCACCGTGCCCCCAGTGTGTTTTGATAGGTGGTAGCTGGGTATATAGATAGATAGATAAGGAGGCAAATAGGTTGTGTGTGTTCATGTGTGTGTGTGTGTGTGTGTGTGTGTACATGCCCTACAACCACATATATCAAGAACAAATCGGTAGAAATAAAAACTCTGCTTTTAGAGAGAAACATCAATTCATCTGTTCATAATAGATACGTAGTTTATTTCCAAGAACCTGCATTGGAGGTTGAGATTTGAGACAGGCAGGTGGTGTGGGGGAGGCATGTAGAGCAGGAGGTGGGCTGGAAGGAGCCACCTTCCCCACATTTCCTCCCTCAGACCCTCATTTCCTCTCTCATAAGCCCTCTGCTCCAGCTAATTAGAAAATCTAAAGAAATAGAAACAGTTCTAGACCTCAGAGCAATCAAATTAAGTGGAGTTATTTGAGGATACCATTTCCATACAGTGTAATCAAGCTCTCATTGTTTGGGTCCAATGATGGAAAATTATCTCCCCTTCCTCTGGGCCCAGCCCTCACGAGAAGGAGTGGTGTTTCTCGTGGGTTTCAGGGGGATGCACAATGCACCCGTTGACAGTACCCATCACGTTCCTCGAACAAGAAGACCATTTAAAAAATACATGTGGCTTTTAAGGCGATTCAGCAGTAAGAGCCATTAGTGCTACCACCATCTAAATCAGGGCCTGGAAAGTTTATTAAAATTGGATTTTTAACCTGCTCCCAATTTCCTCTGCTGATAAAGAATCCCATTGGACTCCTTAGTATTCACGCTATTAACCTGAAAGACTCAAACGGCCATTATGGGAGGAGAAGCTTTAGAGGGCAGTCCAACTGATATGGGGTCCAGATAACATCACGTCATATCCTGACAGGTTGCAAGAGCTTGGATTTTGATTCACTTCAGAAGAGGCAGCTTCTCTCTCACTACTGCCTCATCTCCTAACCACTTCTTCCAGTCACACGATTCACTCTCAGAACCACCTGCTATCGAGTCCTTTCTGACTCACAGACAGGACAGGGTAGAACTGTCCCTAGGCTTTTCAGAGACTTTAACCCTTTATAGGAGTAAAAGCCTTATCTTTCTCCCAAGGAGCAGCTGGTGCTTTCGAACTTCTGACCTTATGGTTCAGTTCCCAGCCCAACATGTTACTTACTAGGCTACCAGGATTCCTACCTCCCATGTATCCTTTGTAAAAACAAAACACAAGCAACACATAAACATAGCATTCCGTTATCGAGAATACTAAATGAGGAGTCTAGTCTTTGCTGGAGGGCAGGAAGTGACTTGGGATATGTCCTTCCCTCTCCGGTGCTGCAGTAAGTGCATACGTGCTAGGAGTGGGACCTGACTCCATGGGAGCAGGTTGGGTTTCGGGTACTTATCTCATATCTTTACTTGTCTGTGTCTTTGTTCCCTTTACTACAAAATGAGGAAGTGCGGGCTCCTCATCTCTAAGTGAAGAGTAACCACTTCTCGCAAACCAGACTCACGGCCTTTGAGTCAATTCCAACTCCTAGTGACCCCAGAAGACACAGTAGAGCCACCCCTGTGGGTTTCAAAGACTAACTGTTTATGAGCAGAAACCTCATCTTTCTCCGGAGGAGCAGGGGGTTAGCAGCCCAAATTGTAACCACTAGGCTCTGGGAGTCAGGAAAGATTCTGGCTTAAATAGCATCCCTACCACTAACACCCAAGAAATGCTTGACTTCTGTGGGCCACACTTCCTTAGCTGTAAAATGGACAAACCATAGTTTCTGAGGATGTCTGATGGCCTAAGAAAGAGACACATGTAATCCGTTGCCTGCAGATGAACAAGGCACAGAAGGCCTCAGCTGGGGTCATTACAGTTGTTGTTGCCCATGCTCTTAGGCAGCGGTTCTCAACCTATGGGTCGAGACCCCTCTGGGGCTACCTGGCCAACTCTCTCTGGAGGGACTTTAAGAAATTCAAGGAGGTGACCTGTGCATCACAAATGCTACTGGTATTGTTTTATGTCATTGTCACGGTACATATTTACATCTTCTGATTATCTTGTGACGTGAGTGATGGAAAGTACCTGGAAAATTATGTGACTCACCCCAAAGGGGGCATTCAAATGTGAAAGCATTTGAACTCTATGTGTTCTGATAACAAGTGGGAATCTGTTAACACAGCCCGTGTTGCTGTAGGACTTCCTGCTGCTGTCACCTTGTGATAAAACTCTGTGTCTCACTAACTTGGACTGAGTTCATTGGCTCTGCTGATCTAGGGCACAGATATTTATTTGGGATAATACAGTAACTTCTTTGGGGGAATTCTTGCACAGTTATTGTTGGTTTGAGCAGAGTATATTACAGACACTCTAGGATATTCTAAAGGAGGCCTGTGGCATAGTTGGTTATATGTTCGGCTGCTAACTGCAAGGTCAGCAATTTGAACCCACCACTTGCTTCTAGAGATACAGTGAACCCTCGCCACTTCATGCTTCGACTTCCGCGGCTTCACTCTATCTCGGTTTTTGCGTAACAGCGCATGCTCTGTCATTACTGCCACTGGTTGGCTCATACTGTACACGCTTCTGTCTGCATCGCTACGTATCGGAGCTACGTATCAGATGCAGTTTTGCTTTTGTACAGTGTACTGTAATTGTTTGTGATTTTTAAGAAAATGTATAATAATACTGTATGTGAAATATGTAATACTGTAAACTAGATGCCATAAATAATATAATAAATGATAAATGATAATTGTAACGTCCAAAATGTTTTACTGTATTTTCCCTTTTTCATTTAATAAATTGGGTAATACGAGTGTAATGGTGACTAAAGGGTGTTTTTTTCATGTCCTCTATGTTCTAACTACAAAAATATTTGATTTACAAATAAGGAATCCTACTTCGTGGAATTTCATTTATCACGGTAGGGTCTAGAACCGATTAACCGCGATAAACGAGGGTTCACTGTATATGCGGCTTTCTACTCCTGTAAAGAGCTACAGTCTTGGAAACCCACAGGGACAATTCTACTGTGTCCTATAAGGTTGCGCTGAGTGGCAATTGACTCAATAATAGTGAGTTTGGTTTGAGAGTTGCACTGTATTCTGGAGGGAACTCATGAAGGTGTAGTGTTCAATATCAAGCTATCTCTATTCTAGTGGCAAAGGGAGCTCCCTGTTCACAAATGATCATGTGAGTGGCACAACACTGGGCAGCATTTTGTTCTGAAGTGGATGATGTCTTCCTAAGTTAAGGGCCAACTCACAGCAGGCAACACAGGGATGGGAAACCAAAGTGAGGTGCAGAAGATGTCTAAGAAGGCTTTCTAGGAGACAGTAAGAATGGCTGGGCAGAGATGTGCAACTCAATAAGAACGCGTTCCTTCGTCTTGAGCACAGGAACATTGATCAATGCATTGTAAAATTAAAGAATGATGGTGCTACAATCCCAGGCCTTGTTTGGATTCTTGTTTGGTTCTCTTTTGCAAAATCTCTCAGGGAATCATTTCCTGTACCTGAAGCTTCTCACAGAGTCACAGGACTGTGGTCTGGGGTTATGGCTTCTCTGAAGCTCCTGTAGGAAGGCCCTAAGTGGGTGAAGTCACCTGCCTTTGACTCTCCGGTCTGGGGAGAAAATGAAATCATTACCTAATGCCCATCTCCCCATGCAGTCCATCTCCCTAATGAGTTGTGAATTTGAGACACCAACGTACTCTGCACTCTGGGGGAGAAAAAGGAATCATAGCGATTTGGAGTATCAAAGATGGTTTCTGTTTTGAAGGGTTTGTATTCTGTACTGCTGGTAGGAGTTTAAGGACACCAGTAATTGGCAGACCTTTATCTTAGACTTCCATTTGGACCCCAGCAACCTCATGGAACACTTTATAAAGCTTCAGAGAAAGGGGAAGGGGTCATTTATTTGAAAGCAAATTCAAATTTAAGTGCTAAGGCTTTGCAAAGTAAGAGCTTTAAAGTGGCTTTTAAATTTTTATGTGTGTGTGTGTGTCTCTGAGATGAGACTGTAAAGCTTTACAAAAGGAAATCCCAGCCTCATCCGTCTTCCTGCTGAGTAGTTGGTAGGTTTGAACCATCAACCTGGAGGTCTGCAAAAATGCTTAATCGGTTGTGCCACAACAGCACCCTTCCCCCTGGTATGGGGGTGGGGGAGTACTCTAAATGAAAAAGAAGCTAGTCGAAGATTTCTTCTATGGAAATGTGGTTTGAAATCTTCCAAATATATAAATTGCTGACGATGGATTAAATATCATCTCAAGGGAGTTTTTTAAATATGCATATGGATTTTTTGGTGGGGTTGGGTGGGTAGGGAGCTGGATCCACTTGCTGAAATGCTTTGGAGATCAATTGTTTGGCCCAGGTAAACTGGCAGCCTAGCTGCATCAAGGAGGTTCCAACCCCAATCCATCCCTAGAACTAACTGTTCACTCTTAAAATCCCGGGTTGGAATCTCCCTGAGGCTTCCCGGGAGGAAGAGGTGGCAGTCAGCTCCTGGGAGATTTATAGCCTCAGAAACCCCGTGGAGCCTTTTACTCTGTCTTGCTGCTTAGCTACGAGTGTCACAAAACCTCCAGCCTTCTGGCCGGGGGAGGCGGGGCAGAGAGTTTCTGGTAAATGTCCCAACTGACATTTGCAGTCCCTGAGTTCAAGCTCCTCTGGAATGAATTCTTCGCAGCCTCCAGGTAAATCCGCCTCCACACCTGGCATTCGGCCTGACGGACCGGGCGAGTTCAACGCGACCCAGGGCACCTGCCCGCTCAGCTCCCTGCTCCGGGCCGGGATGGGGCGGGGTCTGGGGAGGAGGGCTCCCTTGGCGTTCCTTGGGTCGCTGGAAAGCTAGAGACTAAGGTGGGTCACCTGCCGGAAAGAGTGCACGCGGTCCGGATGGACGTGGGAGGGAGCACAGGTGCTGGGAACCTGGCCGAGCTGGGAGAGGCGGATACCTGGGCTCGGACAGGCTGCGCCCCAACGGAGCGAAGGAGCAGGCAGGGCGGCCCCGGGTTGGAAGAGAAAAGTCGCCCAGCCTACTACCTGCCCCAGCCACCGGGCCGGGCCAGTCCCCTCGTCCTGGGCTGACACCGGAAGAGTCCCTGTGCCAGGTGGGCGGTGTCCACGCGCGCTGGGTCCGCCTGCTGGTGCCGGGCGCCCGAGTGCCGCGCGGATGGCAGAGAACTGGCCAGGCGCCCCGCGGGCCGGCCTCCACGCGGCCCGACAGCAGTGGGCGCTCGCGCTCCTCCTCTGCCCACTGCGCGCTCCCTCCGGGCCCGGCCTCCTCCGACCCCGCCTCTAGCTCCCGCTCCTCCCTCTGCTCCTCCCCTCCGCCGCCTGAGCGCCGATTCGTCAGCCCTCCTGGTCCCGGCGCGCGGGCAGCCCAGAGCCACTGCCACTGCCACTGCCAGTGCCGCGCGTCTCACAGGGCGCCTGCACCCTTCGCCGTCCGCGCGCCCCGCACCTCGCTCCTCCCGCCGCCGGGGCTCGCCGGGGCCTGTCCATGGCCCAGTCCCGGAGTCCAACCCCGGCGCCCGACGGGCTGGACCGCGGAGCCGCTCAGGTGAGTGGAGAGCGCCGCACGGGCTCTGCCCGGAGCTGCCTGGAAACCGGGACCCAGCAGGTGGAGCGGACGCCGGGACCCCGAGGAAGGAGTCGCCCGAGGCTGCCGCGTCTTCCCCACCTTGCGTCCCGGTCCCTGCGCTCTGCAAGTCCCAGGAACAGGGACCCGCGTGCCTCACACTTCGGGGGTCGGATTCTGAGCTCCACACGGTCCGAAAGGTTCGCTCTACCCGTTCGCCGCGCGTCCGCCGCTCCTCCCCAGCCGCGTGCGGGCAGCTCCGGGAGCGCAGAGCTTAGCTGAGCCGGGTCCCACCGGGGTCGGCAAGTGTGCCAGGCACGCGAAGGGCCAAAGTCACCAGGACGATGGTGCGTCCGGGGCGAAAGCGATGGGTCTTGTTGGCCCCGGCATATGGCGGGAGTGGGGAAGAGTCCGGACCTCTCCCAAGGGGCGGAGGTGCTCCGGCGGAGAGATGGGGCTACAGCGCAGACTCGAAGTGCCTCTTGCTCCAAATGCCAATTAGAGAATTATACGCAGCTCTGGGTTGTTCCTGTTACTTTCGACTTATTTTTACCTTCTCTGCTGCTATTTCGGGCCCCGTGGGCGGTGGGGGTTGGAGTGGGGAGGCCGGGCGGGAACCGGCGGTGGGAGCTTGCACACCGCTGCTCAGGGCAAAGGGAGGTCGGGGCGAACCGAGCCCGCCGTCTCCAGGTGCGCTCCCCGGAAACGCGGCGGCGCCAACGCCTGCCAGGAGAACCGGCGCCCGCTCCCAAAGCCCTGGCGGGGGAACTGCAGGCCAGGCGTGGATGGAGCCTCAACTGGAGCAAGAGCCGGCTTGGGGGGCGCGAGAGAGGCTCGCTCTGGACTCCACGGCACCCCCTTCCTGCGCGCAGACACCTGCACCCTCCTCTTTCTGGTGGGGATCTGATCTTTGGCGGCCTTTCCCCACTTTGCAGGACCAGCCCTCTCTCTCCCTCTGGTCTGGCGCCAGTCTCTCCCTCCGTCCTTCCCCACTCTCTCCCTGTGTTCTTCCCCACTCTGATCCGAAGGTATTTTTTACCTACAGATTGTGCCAGGATGCTGTTGGGGGGGAGGGGGGGGTGAGTCCCAGGGATGTGTCTTCAAATCACTCTAGCTGAGCATAGCGGCCGCGGTAGGAGATTGACTCTCAGAGGGAGATCCCGCCGTGACGGGAACCCAATGCGCCTTCCGCCAGCTGCCAACGGAGCAGGTCCCCGCGCGAGTCCAGGGGCACAGGCCGCTCGGCCCGCCTTGGTGGCGGCTGCAGCCCGCGCGTGCGGGCTCACACACGCAGGACCCTTCGGTCCGACCTGGGCGTTTTTGCTTGGCGGACCGGACTTCACCTGTCCGCTGCCGCTGCTGGTGCTGCTGAGATGTTGAAAAGCAACAACAGCTTCTACTGTCTGGTTAGTTCCCGGAATTCTATCTTTTCCATAGCTTGAGGAGCTCTGCTAGCACAATGGTTAAGCACTTAACTACAAGCCGAAAGGTTGGCAGTCCATAGCTCTCCGGAGGTGGGCAAAAACCCAACTTCTGCCCCTGTGCTTTTATTTCTAAACCCCATCCTTCAGGGTGCCCAAGGAGTCAAGCTAGCCGCCTTCCTGGTGACGATTGGGTGGAATCAGAAGGGATCTGACCTACTGAAATTCCAGGAGATAAAAGCGTCCTGAGTACACCCTCCTGATACCCATTGTATTTCCAATGCATACATTCCACCCCCACCCCCCTTCCTACTCTGGGGTTGCAGAAATAGCATATTCAAATGGACTATCCTGTTACATAAGGTTTCCTCCAGCTCTAGGCAGGGGGAAGCCCTGCCCAGGAGCCTTCCAAGGCTTCCATTACCCCATCTAACTCTTTCAGGCGAATTTGACGGGGATGTGCAACTTCATGACTAAGCACTAGCAGAGCAGTTAATTAGGCCAGTGGATTAGAGGGATGGCTCTTTGGTAAGGCTTGTTCCAGGGATGTTTCTGGGCTGGGCAGCAGCTTGAAGCAAGGGCCTTCTACAAACCTCTGTAGCTTTAAGATAGGAGGCTTGTTGCCTTTTTTTTTTTGGCCCATGGAAACTGGTGCCTTGAACTTGAAAATGGGAGTCAAGGCAAACAGAGATCTTTGCTCTTTTGTTGGCAGTCAAGAGTAAGAAGCCTCTGCACTTCCTTCCTGCAATAAGCCATGTCTGCCCCCAGTGTAGCTGCCCAGTACACGGGATATGAACTTTTCCTGGTAGCTAGGCGTCTGCTTTTGTTTTTAAAAGGAGAGAAAAAAATAAACCCATTCTTGTTGGGAACAAAATCCCAGGTACTCTCTCCTGGAAGGGCAGAACTGCCTGAACTTTTTTCTTGTCTGATTTACACATTGAGGGTGACTAGGAGGGGGTCTCAGGAAATAGAGGGTTACTCCTTGGGCAGTGCTTTAACTGCAAGGTCAGCAGTTCGAAACCACCAGCTGGTCTGAGAGAAAGGCGAGGCTTTCTACTCCTGGAAAGCGTGACCGTTTCAGAGACCCACGGGGCAGTTCACCCTGTCCTAGGGAGTTGCTAGGAGGCAGACGTGACGTGGCACTGAGTGAGTGAGCCCAGTGATTGAGTAGGGGCCTAGGAATATGGACTGAGTGGTGTATAATCACGTGAGCAGCCCACCTTTCCCAGACAATGGCATAGGCCCACAGTGACCCCCACCCACCCATGGTAACACCTGTCCACTCATGCTAGCAATACCCATCCACAGGGCGACAGAGGCACTTGTGAAAATAAGTCCTGTTTCCACTATGGAGTTCAAGGACGGGCACTCAAACAGTTAAACGTGTTCCTCGGTGCCCTGACAGCTTGTACTCATCGCCTCCACTCAGACTCCGGGCTGCAGGGTGGACTCTGAGCCAGGGACCCTGAGAAACAGTTGTTGAGGAGGGAGGGCCCCTCTGGAGGGTGATGACTCTTCTGCTGCTGCCAGGAGAACACAGTAACTTCCAGTGTTAGCAGGCAGTAACTTTCCAGGAGATGGAGGAAAATAGGAAAAGACCAGGGTTATTTCCTGGGGGTGTGGTGCCCTGCCTCTCCTCACCCACTGTTTGTTCCAGCGTTTTCTTTTCAGACCGTCCTTCTGAGAGCGAGGAAGGGCCAGAGTGCCAGTGATACTCAGAGCCAGCTTCTTGCTCCGGGCCCTCAGGCAGGTTTTTACTTTTGTTTTTCCCTCTTGGCACTTAGGATGCTCTCTCTGCAAAAGAGGGCTGGCAGGATCGTTGAGAAAGGAAGAAGACATGAGTGAAGGGGTTAAAAGAAAAGAAACGCTTGTGCAGATTCTAGAATATCGGTGCCACTCGAGCAGGGCACTTTCGCCTGCCCTTTCTGTGATTTTCATGTTCAGTCTGTTTTCCTGGTCCTTGTCATTGGAGTCTGCGTGGGTCTGCGTGAAGGACACACAGTAAACATTCAATAAGTGAGACCTTTTCAACTCCTTTGTCAGCGTCTCCTTGTACTCTGGGCACCAGAATTCCACCAGTGCCAGGCTGTGTCGGTCTCAAAGCTATGTACTTTCTGTTTTCAGGAGCTGAGTTAACTTTTTAAAGCTGCTCCCCCACCCCCCGCCCGCCCATCCACTCCCTTTAGCTTAATGCATTTGATATATCATAAAACAATATCTGTTGGCAGGCCAGACCCAGATATTGATTCATCAGAAAAAGGAGAATAGAGCAGATGAGTGGTTTGGTGGAGGAAACCGTGTCTGTCTATCCTCATGCCACCCTTCTTGTCCATGTAGCCCACTCTGGTCCATCACCACAAAAACCCCCCTCGTCCTTAGCTCCATGGTGCCCCTGTGGTTTAAGCATTGAGTGGGAAGCTAAGCATAAGGCTGGTGCCTTCAAAGCCACCAGCCCCACTTAGGGGCAGGGGAAATGAGGGGGCTGCCTGCTCTTGTAAAGATGGACATTTGGAAACCTGTGGGGCCACAGTGAGTCAGAATCGACTCGGTGGCAGTGAGTGCTTGTGTTTTTTTCCCTGGTGGGTCTTTGCATCATGGAAGGCGCCCAGGTGCCCTTCTTGCTGGAGGCGCACGTGCCTCACCATCGAGCCAGGCTTTCATTTTAGGGGGTGGAGCTCTCTGACCTGGGCTTGCAGTCCCTCATCCTGAATTAGTGGTTACCCATCGGGCTGCTCTCCCAAGGTTGGCAGTTTGAAACTATCAGTAGTTTTCCATGGGGGAAAGACAGGGCTTTCCACTCCTGTAAAGAGTTACAGGCTTTGGAAACTCACAGGGGCAGTTCTACCCTATCCTACAGGGTGGCTGTGAGTCAGTATTGACTTGACCGGATGATGCTGAGTTTGGTGTTTGGTTTGGGAAGACAGCAGGGAGCCCCGGTGACAGTGGCTACTCATTGGGCTGCAATCCCCAAGGTCTGCAGTTTGAAACCACCAGCCTCTTCTGTAGCAGAAAGATGAAGCTTTCTACTCTCATAAAGAGTTACAGTCTCAGAAACCCACAGGGGCAGGTCCATCCTGCCCTATAAGGTTGCTGTGAGTTGGCATGCACCCGATGGCAATGAATTTGATTTGGGTTTGGGGATGGCATCCAACATCCTTACATGAGGTACTCTGTTGGGATCCCAGGTGGACTAGCCCCAAACACCCTTCTTTGTGGATTTGTGCTGCACTCTTGTCCACCAGTCAGTGATGAAAGTTTTGGTAGCAGGTGGGTGCTACCTCCCTCTGCACAGCTCCTCCTGGCCCTGAGTTAAAGCTCAGCTGGAATGACATCACCTGGCTAGCTCCTGGACTCTTGAGGGACACAGGGGCAGCTGAGAGCTTGTTTGCCACCTTGGTTCGTGGATCCAGTGGCGTCAGCAGCAGCATCCATGTCCCAGGGTGAGGTCCCCTGGTGCAGTTCCCGTGGCATGAGCTTGGCGGGCTCCCTGGGGCCCAGTCTCCCTTCATTCCTTCTCATTTCCCAAGCCGGCCTTCCCAGCACCTCGCCAGTTCCTCTGGTAGAGCACAGCCTTAAGACACACGGATCGCTCTTCTCGCGGTGCTCGCCTGAATGGTAAGCAACGGGCACAGCCGCTCCAGATCCATCTTCACGCATGAGGCCTGCTCTGCATCCTCACTCCACGGGGAGTGGAGTCCATAGCTTTTGCAGGCCATTAGAATCATATTTATTGGGCTGTAATTTGTCAATTGTTATGTGGTACCACTAGAGGTCTAGAAAAATGAATACATTATTCTTACAGGGAGTAGGTTGGACATAATGGAAATAGATCCCAATGGGCCATATGTTTTCCTTTCTTTTTTCTTTTGTGGGGGGGGGGCATCCAGAACACATGCTTTTTGGTAGTTTTGCAACAGGGGTGGAAAACTCAAGTGCCTTCAGCAGGCAAACACATAAACAGCCAGTGCGAGGCTGTAGGGCCTGTGCATGCGGGAAGGTCTGGATGGTGTGGCTACCCCTGGGCCCAGCACGATTCCGCTGTGGGAGGGACCTTTCCAGATCGGATCTCTTCCCTCCCCCACTCCCACCCCTGTCCCTCAAACCCAAACCAATCTCCCTGCTATGGAGTGGATGCCCACTCATAGTGACTCTAAAGGACAGGCTACAACAGTCCTTGTGAGTTTCCAAGACTATGACTATTAATGGGAATAGAAAGCTGAGCAGCAGCTGGTGGTTTTGAACTTCACACCTTGGGGATCGCAGCCCAATGGGTAACCACTAAGCCACTAGGGCTCCCTCTGTCCCACACCACAATTTCATGTGGTGAATTTTAAAGGTGGGCAGCAAGTGAAACATATCTCAATGATGCTATAAGGAGCCCTGGTGACATCGTGAGTTACATGCAGGGCTGACAGCTGCAAGTTCATCAGTTCGAAAGCACCAGCTACTCTGTGGGAGAAAGAGACCCTTCTTCTTTCCATTAAGAGTCACAACCTCAGAAACCCACAAGGGCAGTTCCACTCTGTCCTATGTCCTATCATGATGAGTCAGAATGGACTGGATGGCAGTGACAAATTGAGAAAAGTAACACGAAGTGGCCCAATCAAACACTTCTATAGGTTGTAACCCTGTTTCCTGCTGCTCCACTGTATATATATACTTCCACATATTCCTTTACTTATTTGCATTTATATAAGTATGTATTTATATACCCACATCTATGGGTACACATAGTTGACATTGGTTGAGGAGCACTGGTGGTTAAGCACCCCAAGGTTAGTAGTTCAAACCCACCAGTTGCTCAGAGGGAAAACAATGAGATGCTTTGCTCCCATACTTGTTTTCAGTCCCATAGTGGCCGTCCTATATGTGAGTCAGAATTGACTCGTTGTTGTTGCTGTTGGTAGGTGCAGTCCAGTCAGGTCTGGCTCATAGCGACCTTAGGTACAACAGAATGAAACACTGCCAGGTCCCCATTGTCGGCAGACACTGTGGCAGTCCATCTCATTGAGGGCTTGCCTCTTTTTTGCTGCCCATCTAGTTTACCGAGCATGTCCTTCTCCAGGGACTGGTCCCTCCTGATAACTTGTGCGAAATACAAGTCTAGCCATCCTGGCCTCTAAGGAGCATTCGGACTGTACTTCTTCCATGACAGATCAATTTGTCCTTTAGGCAGTCCATGGGACGTTCAGTGTTTTTCGCCAATACCATATGGAAAATTTATTGATTCATCTTTAGTCTTCCTTCTTCCTAGCGTCCTGGTGGGTCAGAATTGGCTCAGTAGCAGTGGTCGCATGCAGACAGACAGATTTCATCTACTGGATTCCCACTCTGGGGAGTCCACCTGTGTCAGAGCAGGATTGTGCTCCATGGCTAATGTTTCAGAAGTAGATCTCCAGGACTTGCTTCCTTGGCACCTGTGGGTGGATTAGAACTGGCAACCTGCTTGTCATCTCTGGACCACCCAGAGACCCCTCATAGATCTGATCCACGGGTCTCCAGTTTGTGACTTCCAGTTTCAAAGGCAAGTGTATTGGGGATATGAGATGCAGTAGAGCCAGCTACCCCAAATTCCAAGGAGTGGTGGGTTTGCTTTAGACAGTGTTGTAGTTTGATCACATTTCCGGGGACAGTGTTGCCTCCGCACCTGTTGGTGGCGCTCCTTCTCTTGGTTTTAGGCAGCAGTGGTGGGGGTGATCACATTTATCTCCTTAACACATGTTTATTGAGTTTCCACCATGTACCAAGTATTGTTCTACTCACCGCTGACACCGTTGGGAATAAAACAGATGGAAATTCTTGCCTTTCTGCTTATCTCCTAGTGGAGGAGACAGATGAAAACCCAGGAGAAGAAAACTCTACCCTGTATTAGACAGCGACGTGCTAAGACTAACAGTTGTCAGAGGGTGGGGATCCTGAACATTAGGTGCAGGGGTAATGCCTTGGACAGGTTCCCAGGAATCTTACAGGGATTTCAGTCGCTGGCTGAACATCACCGAAGTCAAGCTTCATTGTTTGACATGTCCAAATGTGGATTGCGAGCCTTGGGAGCTCAGACTACATCCAGGGAGTTGCTTTTGTGCTGCAATTCCTGATATTGGAGAATACTCAGACTCTAATAATAATAACAATCTGTGCATTGATTCACTGAGTTTTTTATGATATGCCAGGCACTGTATTAACAGTGTTAGAATGCACTGATGATCAAAACCAATCAAGCCCAAAAGGAATCTATAGACCAGCACTAGAGACATTAATTAATGATTACAAGGGAGTAGATGATTAATGCAAGTTCTCATTAAACTCTTTAACGTTTTGATAACCCCACTGGTGACATGGTGCACCTTTTAATTTGATGGTTTTGATAAGTGCCGGGGTACCTATCGGTTGAAGAACTGCGTTTCTCAACACTCAGCTCTCGCTCACCTCACCCCAGTTAGAAGTAAAGAGCTGTCGCGGCTTCATCCGGCCATGATCCTGTGCACGATTATAACTTTCTGTTTTGGAATCTCAAGCCTGAACATTTTAACCAATGCCTTCCCAGTGTGGGGAGTGCTTGTCTTCCAGGAAGCACAAATGCATCCCTCTCCCAAATCCAACTCTATCTTTGGTGTTATCTACGGTCAGCAGACCAAGGAGCCTACATGGCCTAGTGAGTGATACTATCATGGGCTGCTAACCTCAAGGTCACCAGTTCGAAACCATCAGCGGCTCCATGGGAGAAAGACTCCTACAAAGAGTTACGGTCTCAGAAGCCCACAGAAGCAGTTCTACTCTATCCTGTAGGGTCACTGTGAGCTGGAACGGCCTCCATGAGAATTTGGGTTTTTTGGTTTATTGACGTCAAGACTGTTGTCCCGAAGATTATGATAGTACTGCTCATGATGACAATCTACTATGGGTGTCAGATCCCCACGATCTCTAAGTGGATTCCAACTCACAGTGACCCAGCAGCACATAGTAGAACTGTGCCCATAGCGTCTTCAAGGCTGCAGTTCTGGCCTGAAGCAGTAACATCTTTGTCCCACAGAACAGCTGGTGGGTTGGAACTGTTGACATTCTGGTTAGCAACTGAGCCCAAGGGAGCTCCTTCCCAGCATCAATAAGTTAGCAAATTCCTACGTGCAATGGCAATGAATCAGTTACTGTTGAGTTGATACCAGGTCATGGGAGGGGACACCTTCACATCCGAGCAGGACTGCACTCCATGGGGTTCCCGCTGACTGAAGTCTCTGGAAGAGTTGTCTTCCCAGGCATCACTAGGGAGACTTGAGCGTCTAGTCTAATCTCTGGGTTAGCATGTGAGCACCCATTACCTGTCTGCTCACCCAGGGACTCCATTCTTCTTGCTTAAAAACAACAACAGCAAACTCTACTATCAAGTCTATGCTGACTCACAGCAACCTTAACTGCCCTTTGAATTTCTGAGCCTGTAGATCTTTATGGGAGTAGAAAGCCTCACTCCTCCATATCTGGCAAGAGGCTGGAGGTTTTGAACTGTTGACCTTGCAGTTCGCAGCCTAATTCATCATCTCCTAGACCACCCGGACTCCACTTCCATACCCCAAACCAAACTCAATGCCCTAGTGTCAGTTCTGCCTCACAGCAGCAACCCTACAGGACAGGGTAGAGCCTCTCCTGCAGGTTTCTGAGGCTGCAGCTCTTTATGGGAATACAGAACCTTAACTTTCTCCTGAAAAGCAGTTGCTAATTTTGAAGTGCTGACTGGCGACCAGTAGCCCAACATCTAACCCACGACGCCACCAGGGCTGGACAGAAGGTGATAAAGATACAGCTGCCAGGCCTCTGCCCACGCCATCAGATGGTCCATCCCCAAGAGTACCCCACCCTGGCACCCGCCTGCCTTCAGTCCAGTTCTTTCATTTGCAGGAAAGAGTTGCTTTTGTAACCGCATGTTCTAGCTGCGGTGTGTGTCTCCCTGCGGCACCTTGTTACTTCATCGGCTGCCTTGCAATCTTGCAGTTCCCAACCAGAGTACGAGCCCCTGGAGAGCAGGGATCCTGGAGGTGTTTGTTCATTTGTTTCTAGTACGGTATCCGGCAGAAAGGCATCGGTCCGTGAAGAAACCGCAGTCAGTGCGTTTGTTGGCTAGAGTTGAGGAAGGAAGCTTTGTGGAGGAAGACGGACGAGGGGCTTCTGAAAGTGGGTGGGAAGCTTCCCTTATCCTTCTAATATCACTTTCCCACCAATGCGTTTGAAGCCCCCCTCCACCGGTACAGTTCAGAAGAGACAGGCACTGGGAGAGGGAGCCCCAGGAGACTGATGTGATGTAGTCCGCATGGTACCCCCTCAAAATCAACAACAGCAAACTCACTGCCATCCAGTCCACTCTGACCCACGGTGACCCGTTAGGTCCGAGTAGAACTGCCCCGGTGGGTTTCAGAGACTGGCACTCGCTATAGGCGTAGAAAGCCTGTCTTTCTCCCTCGGAACGGCCCGTGCTTTCAAGCTGCTGGCCTTCCGGTTCGCAGCACAACTCCCCCACCGAACCAAACTTAACTCACTGCCAGCAAGGCCATACTGACGCATAGCGCCCTTATAGGACAGGGTAGAACTGCCCCCGTGAGTTTCCCAGACTGAGTTTCCCAAGGAGTGCCTGGTGGTTTCAAACTGCTGCCCTTGTGGTTGACACCACCCACAGAGCGACTGGTGTTTCATCGCCAACTCCAAGTTGGTTGGTGCCCTGGGTTCTTCTGTGATCTTTCTCATGATCCAACTGGTGTGTGCGTATGAAGCAGTTGAAACGACACCGTGGCTTGGGGCAGGGGCATCTCAGCCTTCAGTGACGCCTTTGCTTTGCAAAGCTCTCGTGAGGCCTTTGGGGCAACTATTTTGCACTGTCGTGGTATCTCCAGTGTGACCAACAGGCACTTTACACAAGTTCTTTGCTGACTAGATCAGGGCTGTGGGAAAGTACGTCCTTGGAGGTGGAGAGACTGCAACAGCAGTGCAGCTCTGCCCCTGCCTCTGTGACCTCCTGCATCTATTGCCAGAGAGGGAGGGCCCTGAGTTTGTCTGGATCTTTAAGGAGTCCTGGTGGCTTAGTGGTTACGTGTTGGGCCACTAACATCCAGGCCAGCAGTTAGAGAGCGCCAGTCACTCTGTGGGAGGGAATAAGACATCTTTCTATTCTGGTAAGAGTGACAGTCTGGGAAACCCACAGGGGCAGCTCTACCCTGTCTTATAGGGTCGCTGTGAGCCAGCCTGGACCTGTGGCAGTGAATGAGACATGCAAAGAGGTGACAGAACTCCTCTGGAGCCCCTGGAGTGGAAATAGCAGGACGCTCCCCACCAAGGCCACGTTCTCTCCCTGGTGCAGGTGGCTCAAGCTGGTGGCTGGCTAAAAACCCCTGGCGGCCTAAGAAACCACCCTTTTCTATCAGCGGAGACTTGTGTTTAGATGGAAAGCCTTCACGTTTGCTTCTTTTTGTTCGCCCAGCATGTCTCTTCAGCATTTTCCACGCGGATTTTTCATCTTGTTTATTTGTTTTTTTCTCCCAAGAGAATTCCAGCAGATGAGGTACACATCCTCCCTGCTGGCGGCTGCTTTATGCAAATGCCTTCCTTCTTTGGTCCAGGAGAATAACTCAGAGCTCTGTATCAGCAGTGGCAATACTGTGGGAGCATGGTGACTGACTGCCTGTGCAGCTGAACTGGAAAGGCACAGGAGCTGGGTGGAAAAAAGAAAAGAAAATTAGCTCATGGCGTGTGAGTGGCATGTGGGCTGGAGGCCCTTTGTTGAAAACCTGCCTGTGACTTATTGAAATTACTTCTTCAACCCGACTTTTCTCGCTATCCTGGGCAGGGAGGAGGTGGTGGTGGTTATTGACCATCCACTTGATTCTGATATCTCGTGGCAAAGATGACACTTGCTCCTTGGGGTTTTCTTCGGAGCCTGGGGGTGTAGTAGTTACGCATTAGACTGTGAGCCACAAGGTCAGCCGTTCGAAATCAGCAGTCACTCCTCAGGAGAAAGATGAGTGTCGACTATTCTACCCTGCCCTGAAGGGTAGCTGTCAGTTGGCATTAACTCCATGTCAGTGAGTTTTAATCTCATCAGAAGCAGATCAATCTTACATGGTGCTGCTGGTGGACTTGAACTTTCTACCATTAGGTTAACAACTCTAACCCCAGAAATTGGTCATGGACAACCTCTATCCTCAGTCTACCTTCCCCAGAGTGCAGAGGCTGTCAATTCCAGATTTCTGAATTGGAGGATGGGGTTGATGGCCGTCGTAGAAACATTTTGGCTTTACACACACACACACACCATGCTTTTCATTTCCGAATGTGACCCTTGATTGTGAATAATTAATGATTTTTCTGGACCACTGTATATCATCCTTATTACAAGGATTAACCCGATGCCGACTGAGGTAGAACTGCCCCTGTGAGTTTGCAAGGCCGTAACTCTACTGGTTTACCAGAGTAGAAAGCCTCGTCTTTCTCCTGCAGAGTGGCTGGTGGTTTCGAACTGCTTACCTTGCAGTTCGCAGCCAGGCATGTAGCCACTTAACTATCAGTGCTGCTCTTGAAGCACAGGGTGGTACAGAGGGGAGACGTGATCCTGAAGGTTTAAAGACTTAGGGGAGAGGAATGATTCTAGGAAAGGAAAGGGTGGACTCTCTGGCAACCTCCTCGCAGTACCAAGAGAGGTGTGCACTGTTTATCTGTTGGGCACAAGCCACAGGCCATCACCAACTAAAGCAGAGTTCCCCAGGCATTTAATAACTGGGCAAGACCCTCTCTCATGCAGTGACATGGCAGCTGCCTGATGATTCCTCACCGCCTTGCAGAAGGAGGTGCGCCCGCTCTGGGAGACCACAAGGCAGTACTGGGTCCACAATGACAGTGCCTTTATTCAATACAAATATTGTTCCCAGCTCATTACAGCAGGGCTGGATGAGAAAGGTGAACAGCCCATGCAAGGTCATCACTGAGGGCACTAGACGGATGCTCGGTTCTTGGGAAGCTCACCGCGGCAATTGCTCCCGCAGACCATGAATTCAAAGCTCATCAAACTGTCAGAGGCCTTTCCGACACACGCCCACCACGCAGGGGACCTCAGGTGATAAATGTATCCCACGCTCTCTCCTAAGGCGACTCGTGGGGCGTACGATGGCTGTGAAAATGGTGAGCCTCCGTTTCAGGTAATAACGCGGCAGGGAACGGAATTCACAAGACTTCCGTGGCACGTGCACTTTCTGGAGGCGTGTTGTTGCGCTTTTTCTTTTTGCGCCAAGGCTCGTTCCTGCTGAAATAGCCAGTTTCCATTCTGCCTGCTGCTGTTGCTAACTGTCACGGAGGCAGCCCCTGGGACACGGGGACCCTGTGGGGACCCCGTGCCCCAGGGAGCTCAAGACTGCCTGGCCATCCGGGTGATTGAGAACAAAGCATGTGACTCATGAGAGGTTTCTCTTGGTTGATTTATTTTGGAAGTCCATCTCCAGGCCTTACTTCGTAGTCTGTTTTTTTGTCGTCAGGGAGTTCCACGTCACAGCTGACCGTCAGAGGGTGGTGGCTGTGTATAAGGCGCGTTGGCTGGGGATCCAGCCCAGTCCTCCAAGATGGAAGGTGAGAATTCTACAACGGAACCGCCCCGGCCTCCAGTCAGCTGCAAAGGCTATTTGTAATTCTATCTTCTAACCAAAGCTGCTTCCATAGCACTTAAGAGGAGGGATTTTAAAGGTGTGTGTCAAAATATAGAATGAAAAGATAACGGGATTTTCCCACTGTCTTTTGATTCCCCCTATACATGGACTTTGGGGCCAGCATAAGAGTATATACTGGTAATGCACAAGGTTAGCCCACGAGAAAGGCCTGCTTCCACTCCACTTGGCTACATTTCAGCCTTGCCATCATAGGTGAGTCAACTTCTTCTCTCTAAGCCACAGTTTCTTCATCTGTAAAACGGACATTGTTAAAATTATAGCTGAGGGTTTGTCGTTGTGAGGTGCCATTGAGTCGGCTCCGACTCACAGCGACCCTGTGCGCAGCAGAAGGAAGCACCTCCTGGTCCTGCGCCATCCTCGCCATTGGTCCCTTGCCTGAGCCCATGGCTGCAGCCACTGTGTCCATCCATCTCGTCCAGGGCCTTCCTATTTTTTTAACACCCTCACCCACTTTACCAAGCATGATGTCCTCCAGGGACTGCTCCCCCCGACAATAAGCCCAATGCTTGTGAGACAGTCTTGTCTGAAAGGGCCCCTCTGGTCTTACCTTTTCCAAAACAGATCTGAGGGTTTGGTTTGGATTAAACTAGATATTTATGTCAACCCGTACCCAGGGCCTGGCTCATAGCATGAACAAGGAAAAAGAAAGCTAGAGAATGCAGAATTAAGAGGTCACTAGAAAGGTGACCGGGAAAGCATGGAAGGCCTCTAGTGGCCAAAGTCAAGATGCCTCCCTCCGGGAGAAGCTCTAGTCTTGGTCTTTGTTTCTCTGTCTTAGTTTACACAATTGCAGCAAACCCGGTTATTTCATTTTCTGGGACAGCAGAGTAGATACAGTAATGTAGACAATATTTGAAAATAGATGTCAGGGAGAGATCCAGGGGAAGGAAGGAATCGGGGAGGAGGAGATGGGAAGAGAGGGAACGAGAACAGAAAACGACTAAGGGCAGAAAGGGCATGACAGTCCCAGGGCTTTTTGAAACATGACGGTCATCTGGAGCTCCTAATGAAGTCCTGAGCCAGTCTTCAAGGCAAAGCTTCCTGGGACCCCATCCTAATGCTCCCATGACCCTGAGGGAGTGACACAGAAAGGACTGTGATTTCCTGTGGGAACAGTGGGCTAGAGACCCCTCTCTGTTCTGTGACAACCACAAAACCACAGATACACTGGAAGATGGGGGTTGAGTGCCATCTCCTGGAGAGATACACCACCATGCCTCCTGGTGCTGTCCTCCGACTGCAGGATTTGGGGCCTTAGCTTGGCTTTCAACTTCCATTAGCCAAATTCTTCCCAAATCACATTCAGTCCTTATCAATGGTGATTTCTGCCCCACCCCCTCCTGTGGAATGGGGTGCGCTGGCACCTCCCCTGATGAGGGATGTTCAGGGATCCCCATTATATACAGTGTCTGGGCTCATCTCTAAAATTTACCCCACCCCCGCACCCCAACTCCCCATCAGCACCCTGGGGGGCCAGTTGACCATCTCTCCAAGCCTCGGGTATGGGGTTTATGATTTTTAATGATCCATTCATTCATACCCTTGTTTATTTTGCTCTTTGATCTATTGTACTAGATTAAGTGGGAAGAAGGTAGGGATATTTTAGATCTTCCCCAAACCAGGATTGGCCCCTGGCAGACCAAGGCACCCAGGAAATCATTGTTGAATGAATAAAACTCTGGCCTTCCTGCCCTATACTTCCATGGTTATCAGCACCCCATGGGATAATGCAGAGAGATATTGTAGAGTGCACGCAGTGGGAGTTCAAGGGCCTTGGGTGACACAGACATTCTGCTCTCAACTAGCCAAGATTGCTTCTTCAAACCCATCTGGTGGCACCACGCAAGAAAGGCCTGGCAGTGTGTGGTCCCTAAAGACGGTCGTGGTTCACGAAGTTGTTCGTGGTCTTCAAATTGATCCCAGCTCACTGCAACCCTGCATGGGCAAAGTTCAATTGTGCCACCGCAGCTTCCTGGCTGTAACCTTCTGCAGGAGCTCTGGTGGCATAGTGTTTGCGCTTTGGACTGCGATCAAAAAGGTCAGGGAGAAAGATGAGGCTTTCAACTCCTATAAAGAGTTACAGTCCCGGAAACGCACAGTGACAGTTCTGTTGTCCTACAGGGTTGCTATGAGGAGTTGCCATTGGCTCTGATGGCTGTGAGGTGTTTTGTTTCGATAGCCTTCTAGAAGCAGGTCACAGAGCCTTTGTTTTTAGGTGCTCCTGGATAAGTTCCAACTGCCAGCCATTTGGGAGGAGTTGAGTGCTTAACTCTTTGTGCCATTCAAGTATTCTTTCCATAGATTTACAGCCCAGAAAACCCAATGGAGCCATTCTGCAGCTGCATGGGTGTGCCGCCATGGGAATCAGCCTCAAGGCAAACTTTTTCTTTTGATTTAGTAGAGGCACCAAAGTTCTTCTTTGGCTGTATGATTTTTATAATGAAAATAATGATAAAGCACACGTTTACAGCAGGGCGGTCAAACCCTATCTCTACCTGCTTCCCATTTATCTATCGTCTCGTCCATCCTTCCTGGGAATAGAAATGCATCTCCTACCCCAATCACATACTTTGGACATGTTGTCAGGAGAGAGCAGTCCCGGGAGAAGAACATCACGCTTGGTAAAGTGGAGGGGTGGCGAAAAAGAGAAGGTCCTCATGGAGATGGATCGACCCAGTGGCTGCATCCAGCGGCTGCGGCATAGAAACCATGGTGAGGGTGGTGGAGGATGGCGCAGTGTTCCCTTCTGGTGTATATAAAAGGGGTACAGTGAGTTGTATCCCATTCTATGGCACCTAGCAACAGCCCTGAGCACAGATCATGCACAAGTCTCTAGATAATTCTGGATTGGGGAAATTCACATGCTTGGTACATACCTGGAACCCAGCTGCACACAGCCTCATTCTTCCAGGTCTCTCTGGGATACACCCAGAATCACTTTCTCCCTGCCCCCTACTCCCTGTGCCCCACACTAGGGATGCTCGTGTCCAGGCATGTCAAGGGATAAGGATAGGAATTTTCTTTCTGGAGTCCCCAGAGGTGCAAATAGTTCATGGTGCTCGGCTGCTAACTGGAAGGCTGCAAGTTCTAGCCCAAGACAGGCACCTTGGGAGAATGGTTTGCTAATCCCCTTCTGCAGACCAGCCTTGGAAACTCTGCGGGGTACAGTACCACTTTTACACACAAGGGAGCACCAACTAGAGCTGCTGGCACCTCCTGCCCATTTCAAGTTCAACATGGCTGATGGGGCCTTGCTGAGCCCAGTGAAAGTGAGGGAAGCATGTCTTGTCACATCAGCCTGAAGCTTCCAGAAGACCATTTTCTTGTCCCCTCTGGGAGGGTAACCTGCACTGTTCAAGACCCTGGCCTGTCTGTCTTTATGGGGGCTGTGAAACTTGGGTGAGCAGAGTCCTACCCCCAAACCGAGTGGGGTCAATGGCAAGGGAGAAGGCACTGAGATGGGGTGTTGATCTCAGAGCACTCTAGTGAGAAAGAGCTCTGGGGGCTTAGTAGGTTCAGCTCAGTAGTTTGGATCCCGGGGCTGCTGCAAGGTAGAAGGATGAGGCTGTGTCTGCTTTCCTAAGAGTTACAGCCTCAGAAACCCCCCCGGGGCAGTTCTGTTAGTGAGTTTGATTTTTTTTTTGAACCTTAGTGAGTCATGAGTCAGGGACATGTTTTCATTCTTCTAGCAGGGGTGGGGAACATGTGACCTGAGGGCCTTACAAGCACTACAAGATCATCAATACCAGCTAACACCCACCAGCTAACCCCAAAGAGAAACTTCCAGCCATCACACTGGGGTTGATAAAATGTCTGAGCAGGATGGCCTGCAAGTGATGTTAGAAATATCCAAAGGGCCCCTGACAGAGAAAAAGGTGCCCGCATTCCTGCCCACACAGGTGACACTTGTCACTGCTTTTTGACTTGGCAGCCTCCCTGAGGAAATGGCTCCCAGAGAGCAGGACACGTCCATCCTGGTGCTCCTGGGTGTTTCTAGTCCAGGGCGATAGTACAGCATTGCTGGACAAGACATGTATGCCTGGGGGGAGTCGGAGGGTCTCAGGCCTGGCCAGCCAGGAGGCGAAGGCACCACCATTATCAGTGGAACTACCAGCTCTGCGGGAGACTGGCATTGTGACTGCGGTTCAGACATCCGAGGTCACATGGGCAAATGTTGGAGCCTTGGCATTCCTTGAGTGGATTCTAACTCCGGGTGGCCTCATGGGTACAGAGTAGACTGCTCCATAGGTGGTTGTTTATGTAACTGAACTTTTTGTGAATTAAGTGTGTGTGTGGAGTTGGGGGTGAGAAGCAGGGGGGATGGGTTTTCATTTCATATATTCAACTCTGCATTCAACAGATCAACACCCCCCACCCACCCCCGGTATTCTACTCTCCACCCTCACCCCATCCATCCATGTCATGTCCTGAGGTGCTGCAGGGCTTCATCATTGTGTTTCAGCGATACGTAATATTGCATCATGTATATGGACCCACGTTTCGTTAGCCAGTCTTCCTCCTGATCGGCGTTTGGTCAGTTTCCAGCTTCTTGCTGTTGTGATAAAGCTGCGGCCTTCTACAATCCTCCTTTCTGAGGGACCATTCAGTGGGTTTCAGCCGTAAACTTTCCAAACGTTCTGCTCATAGTGTAGTGATTCACCATTGGCCCCTCCTCAGGGAACTAAAGTGACCTGAGCAAATGGCTTCAGGGGATGGTCTTTTCCAGCACTTTCTCCTCCCACACCTTCTGTGCTTCATCAGCCTGGCTCAGCCTGGCCTGAAACCCATACATTCTCCCACTCTGAAAGCAGAGCCTGGGCTTGTCTACCTGTGGCCCCGGCTGCTCTCCTCCTTCACCCACAAGCTCCGGGTTGTCCTCAGGCCCCTTGTTGGGGATCCTGCCCAGCCCTGCTGTGATTGACACACACTCAAGTTCTTAAAATCGTCTCCCCTCACTGCCTTTTCTTCCTTGGGTGGTTGCTGCAAGTCGCCTATTAAAGATGGTGCATGGCTTCATTGTCTCCAGTGAGTCATCCTTTAGGCACATTAGATTAAGAGCCACTTAATACTGTTGAGCCAGCTTTTGCTTGGTCCTCCGTCTCTCTCTGCCTGGCAATCAATAGGGGAATTGTCTCAGCATTCACTGAGGAATTTTTTCTTGCTCATCAATTTCATGGACGTTGCCGTAGCTTTCCTTACTTCTGATAATTATTGACGCTAACCAGCCTAGATGGGCCAGATCCTACGTGTACCCTTGCCCATTCATTTTTATCTTTCAAGCTAATATCAAGCTACCATCCAATAGCTGGTATAATTGGGGTATTATTTATTGATGGATAAATAATATTCATCAATTTAATGATTGATAAATATTTATTTATTGAGATAGTGTTGTTTATTTGGGAGTCCTGGTGGTGTAGTGTGTACATGATGGACTGTGATCTGCAAGGTTGGTGGTCAAAACTACTGGCCACTTTGAGGTAGAAAGACAAGGCTTTCTACTCCCACAAAGCATTCTAGTCTTGAAGACTCAAAGGGGCAGCTCGACCACATCCTATGAGGTCCCAATATGTCAGCATCAACTCGATGGCAGTGAGTTATTGCTTATTACTGACTGTGTGCCTTTTGAGAGCCATGGTGATTTGGAGGCCCAGTTCTTGGCTTCAATATGGGAGACCTGGGTTCCATTCCCTGTCAATGCCTGCCATCTACACACACACACACACACACACACACACACACACACACACACGCGCGCGCGCGCGCGCGCGTGTGTGTGTGTGTGTGTGTGTCACGTTGCTGTGATATCGAGCAGGCTTCAGTGGAACCAGCAGAGGAAGGTGAACAACTTATTTCTGACAATCAGTCACTGAAAACCCACAGGCCCCAGGACCTGCTTCCATGTCAGACTCCATTTTCTGGTTTAGACACTTTCCCTTGGACTTAAGTTCAAGAATGCCCTTCGTGTTTGGTCCAGCCCTCATGTGCCTTCTCCAAGAGACCTTTCCCAAATTCTCATTTATTTGCCTCTTTCAGTTGCTAATTGCAGTGTACAGTGCCCTTCCCACTTCCTCCTGGTGCTTCCCACTTCTGTCGGTCTGTCTTTCCTCTTCCTCCCTGCCTTCTGAGCTTTATCCCTGAGTGCATGCTGCTTTTGGGTCTCCCATGGCCACGTGATCTGCACACCTCCCAGGTGTTATTGTTCACTTCATAGACTGTTGTTTGGCTGAAAGTGGATCCACAGAGGGGTTCTCCTTTCCAGGCTTGGAAGGTGACTAAGCTATCAGATTAGTAAACCCAACCTGTTTTGTTTTCTTTAGTTTCTTAATGATCTTGAGTTTTGTTCCACATTTTTCTTCCACTCGACCCACGATCTTCTATTGAAACCTCCATTTACCCATTACAGCTGTCAGTAGTGGTGCCTGGCACCATCTCGATTTTCTGGTCTTAGCCTAGAGGAGGCAGTGGTTGACATGGTCCAGTGGTCCTTTGGACTATTGTTTCCACGCGTCTTTTATTTCCTTCCTTGTTCTTTTCTCCCGGTGGGGAGTGTGGGTGTTAGATTTCAAGTCCACTTGGATTTGTGTGAAAGTGTAGGAGTGGCATCCAGCCTGTCAGTCATGTCACAGCCTGATGATGCCTCCTAGAGGGTGTGGCCTTATTATAGGGAAAAACTGGGAACCTCCCTCTCTCTCTTTTTCCCTGGACCTTGCCTTCCTCCTTTCTGAGACTATGCCTGCCTCTAGGGGTGGCCCACATGGACTCTGAGAGCTTCCAGTGCCCTGTCACATTTCCACTGACCGTGGGTCTTCATAACTCTGTACCACCTGCCTGTGACCTTCCTGCTTCCCTGTTGACCTTTTTGTGTCACTGGCCTGCAACTTTGTGAGTCTAAAGAGGGCCCTGACTAGCCTTTGACCTAGGGGCTTGAGCTGGACTGTGCTGGGACCCCTTCTTGATGTAAATTTGTTTCCTGGTGTTAAAGTTCCTTCTTGTTCATGGCTGAGTGTCGCTGATGTTTCTCTAGACCAGGTGTCCACAAACTATGGCCCACGGGCCACATGAGGCCCGCTGAGGACATTTATCCAGCCCGCCGGGTGTTTTTGCCCTGTTTGTTTTTTTACTTCAAAATAAGGTATGTGCAGGTGCATAGGAATTTGTTCATAGTTTTTTTTTAAACTATAGTCCGGCCCTCCAACGGGTCTGAGGGAGAGTGAACTGGCCCCCTGTTTAGAAAGTTTGAGGACCCCTGGTCTAGACTACCCAGCTAATGCAGGGAACGAGTTTGTGTTACAGCTTATATGCCTACTGACAAGTTTGTGAGACCTCGGTTGCTAATCACTCAAGTGAGACGGGGGTGGGGAGGGGTGGTCTTTGTGGGCTGTGATCTGGAAGCCCCAGATCTTTATCACCTCGACAGTGTCCAGCAAAGCACCTACACCCCTGAGATAGGGGAACCCATGCCCAGGGCGGGTGACATAGACTCTGGTGCTGCGTCTGCTCGTTTTACAAGGCAGGGAGGGAAGGCGGAGGGTAATGGCGGTAAGAAGAAATCTGCTGAAATCCACTTTTGTGACTCACACCATGAAAAAGTCTTCTTCCAAATCTAAGCATCTGAAGCATAATTATGGAAAGCCAGCCCAGAAATCGCACCCCAATCTTCAAAGCCTCATTTAACCTAAACCATCCTTCTTTGTCCAATCCTATTCATTTTTTCCCCGTGGTGTGTTGGATGCTAATGAGGCTGCTGGTGACATTCTGGCAGCAGCCTGGGAGGCAAAGCTAGGCCTGCAAAGCAAGTTCATGCCAGCTCGTCAGGAGACGAGGGTGATCGTGGAAGGAGGAAGCAGCAAGATGGATGGTTCCAAGTGGATGCCGTCAGTTGTACTCATCAGCACCTCCGCAGCCTCATCCTTAGGGACCGGGCTCATCAAGTGGTGCCTGTCAAGATAGGTGTTACCTTTGTGAATGCATTAATGATGGTGAACAAGTGTTGTGGGCAGCAGGAAGTCTCGAGAAATAGATCATCACTGGAATTTCTCTCTCTAACACACACACACACACACACAGATAAATAAAAATAGGAAGAACTCTCTCTGTTCACACACACACACAAGGACACAGACAGAGGAAGAGCTAGCAGATTCCTCTCAGAAGGAACTGGGCCGAGGTGCATGGGACACGAGTGGCCACCACGAAGGCTCTGTCGGTTCCACTTGACACCACAGAAGGAGAAGCCACGTAGAAAATTCTTTCCTGCAGGCTCCCACGCATTGTCTCTCACCCCCCAATTCTTGTGTTTCCCCTTTCATTCACTAAGAATGGGAAGAAGGAGGGCAGCTATTGGGAGATGATCACTCATTCCCACAGCGGTTGTTTTCAAATTTTGAATCATAAAGCCAGCCGTGCCTAAAATGTAGCTCTGTTGCAGTGTCCCATAAGATGTTAGAAGGCCAAGATGGGTTTTATGGGTGGGGTCCAGTTATGGATGCCTCTCGATCCCCAGCTAAGAAACTCCTTGTCCCTGTGTGGTCACCGCTGTGTTCTGTCGTTCCAGGGGTGCCTAAGCACTCTTGAGGAGTTGTTACCCAGGCTGGCAGACTCATCTGCTCCTGAAAGCCCAGAGTTAATCGGTATTCACGGGATGGATCGAACCCGACTAAGAGAAGAATAGCAAATACAGTTCGGGAGACCCTGTAGACAGGCAGAGCCCTGCTGGCATAGGGATTACTAGTTGGGCTGTGATCCACAAGGTTTACATTTTGAAACCACCAGCCACTCCTTAAGAGAAAGATGAAACTCTGTCTCAGGAATTCATAGGGGCAGCTGTACCCTTTCCTATAGTGTCTCTATGAATCCGCTTCAACAGTGAGGGAAAATCCAAGGTTATGCTACATTATTCTTCATATCATCCAGCGTCTCTGGTGCTTTGTGCAGCACACAGATTGACTAAGTTTGGGGAGAGGCTTCAACCCTGACACACACCTTTCTTGATTGTAAATCATGCAGTAGTTCCTTGTTCTGGACTGGTTCTGCATGAGCACAATGAGGTGTCCTGGTGCCGTGTGGAAAGTACTGTGGATTGCCAGAAGAACAAATAAATCTGTTTGTTTAGAAGTATCACCAGAATGCTCATTGGAAATGGGAGAGTGAGACTCAGTATCATGTACTTGGCCCTTGTTACCCGGAGGACTAGTCCCTGGAGAAGGACCTCATGTTTGATAAGGGTCAGTGGACAGAGAAAGGCTCTCAAGGAGATGGATTGACACAGTGGATGCAACAGTTGGCTCAAACATAACACTTGTGAGGGTGGCACTGGACTGGGCAGTGTTACTCCAGTTGTTGAGTGCTTTCACGGTGGTCCGATGTACAACAGATCAAGCACCCTACCCCCCAGCATACACCTGTGCTGTTTGAGGGAACAGACTGGAGGCTGGGTTTATCTCCAGTCCCTCCTCATGCCTCCAAATGTCTGAGGACAGTTCAGAAAGTTCATGCACAAATGTAATGAAAAGATGATGGAATTTTTCCAGGAGCTGTTTGAAAGCTTCTCACACTTAGGACTCAGCTCCGAGCTGCAGCGAATTTGATTTCCTCACATGCTGACTATCAAGTTGCTTCTGCATTCAGTGATAAGAATCTGGAATCCTTGGCTGCTCCCAGCTCCTCTTTTGCAATTCGGCTCACTCCCAAACTTGTCTAACTTATTCAGACAAGCACAGTTCCTAGAGCGAACTGCATGGCAGGGCAGTAAAATTGCCTGTTTAGGCTTGTACTGTCACACTGGCCCTCAACCCAAGGAGACTCCATGCACAACTGAAGAACTCCTTGCCCTACACCATCACGAGGATGAGTTGTGGAGGGGACTGTTGTGATTCATAGGGTTTTCATTGACTGATTGTTGGCAGGTCTTTCTTCCTACTCTATCTTAGTCTGGAAGCTCCCAGAATCAGTCACACAGAATCAGTCCACTGCCACGTGGGTGGTGGATTTGTGTGGGATGATTTGCTGGGAATGAAACCCAGGTGTCCTGCATTGGAGGAGTGAATTCTACCCGTGAACCAGGTTAGATGGAGGGAAATAGGCATTCATCACATGCACACGGTCTTATCCCCCCCACCCCACCCACCACACCCCGGGCATCTTAATGAACTTCTCTAATTCTTTACTTTCCAGTCCATCATTGAGAAGCTTCTTCTAAAATCCTCTCCATTTTGTTTAGGTTTTTTGATGATAGAGAGTGTTACCTGGCCTAGGTGACCCACCTCTTAATCAAATCCCAGGTTCAGCCAACCTTCATTGGATGACTGCTGAATCCAACCTGAACAGAATGGGTTTGCAAGTCACGTTCCGTAGCCCCCATCCAAGGTTAGAGCCTCTTCCCCGGTCTTATCAAAAAGACCTCAGCAACGTAGTCTCTATGTTGCTCCTTGTTGTCAACTGCCATCAAGTTGGTTCTGACTCTTGGCGACCTTGGCACAACAGAAGGGAACATGGCCTCTCCTTCGCCATCCTTACAACTGTTCCTCTGCTGGAGCCCGTTGTTGCAGCCACTGTGCCAGTCCATCTCCTCGCGGGCCTTCCTCTTTCACTGCCCCTCCACTTTACCGCACATGGCATCCTTCTCCATTCTCCTGACCACACGCCCAATGTATGTAAGAAGGGCCCAGCACCCTGGCCTCTAAGTCAGTATAGTGCTAAGCAATATAGATCATTGCCTTCCTCCTAGAAAAAGTTGACTAGATACTGGTGTAAGTGACCAAACGTTGGGGTCCCCTTTAAATGGTAGTTGTTTGTTTGTTTGGAGGGGAGGGGTTGCATTGAATTTGGGATGATATCCTGTCGAGACAAGCAGGTTATTTCTTCACTTGCTAGAGACTGCGTTGTTTTATTGTTAGATGCCATCGAATCAGTTCGACCCATAGCGACCCGACAAACAACAGAATGAAGCACTGCTCAGTCCTGCCCCATCCTCACAATTGTTCTTATGTTTGAGCCCAGGGTTGGGCCACTGCGTCCATCCATCTTGTCGAGGGTTCAACAGGGCTCAGTGGACTCAACCGAGCAACAACTGCGAGGATGACGCAGGACTGGGCAGTGCTTCCCTCTGTTCTGCACGAGGGCCTGTGAGTCAGAGCGCGCTCCATGGCACCCAACGGAAACAATCACTGGTATTGACCTCTATCAGCTAAAGCAGTGGGAGACAGCACTCTGGCTGGAGCAGGGACAATAAATGGCATGCAATGAGTTTTCCCCCGGGCCACCCTCCTCAATTAGAGCTAGATGAGACTGTCTGCTCCAGTCAGAAGTCACTCTCTCAGAAACCCCCAGGGGAAGTTCTCCTTGACCCATAGGGGGGAGGGCAGTGAGTTTGCATGGGTTTGAGTGGAGTAATAATCCAAGCAAAATGTTGCCTGGTTCTGTAACTGGCTCACGTTTCAGATGAGAAAGCGTGACCCATGGAGGTTACACAGGGGAAGGGAGAGAGAAACCAGGAGTCAAACCCACACCCACATGCCAGCCTCCCCTCCAAGCATGTCTAACGCATGTCCACTCACCCCCGATGCCAGCCTGCTCCAGATACATTGAGGGATAACTAGCGAATCATGTGTTGACTGCCAAGAGCATGCTGAAGGAGTACTTGATCAGGTGATGATGGTTCAACTTAACGGACACCCCACCACGCTTCATCTGCAGCTCGTGGGAATGCAGGGGGGGAGAAGACCACAGGAGGGGGGAGGACCTGTGCAGCAGATCCAGGTTCTGTTACCCTGAATAGAACGTGTGGCATTTGGGGAATTCCGAGAGGAGGGAAGTGAAAATGCTGGTGGCCCCTGTTGAATGTAGCTCCAGTTCGGAGGAGGTAAAGCTTGACTCAGGCAGAATAAGATCTTACTGCTGGAGAACTTGAAGCTTCAGAAACAGGAAGGATTCCATGCGATGGTCCTGGGGTGGTGGTGGTGGTGGTCTCCTCCTCCTCCTCCTCCTTCTCCTCCTTGTCCTCCACTCCTCTACTCCTCTTTCCCATCCACTTCTTGCTTTTCCTTGTGATCTGAGTGGAAAGACTTGGAGCAAGCCTCTCTCTCATTCAGTAACTCAATATACACCTGGCTTCACACAGCACAAAGGCATTCCAAATCTCACTTCCCCCTCATCTTCTCTGACTCCCATCTGTCTCTGCCTCTGCCTCCTATTTCTTCCTGTCCCCCAGCTCCATCTCTAGGCAAAGGCTGCCCCCACCCGCCGAGCTCTCACCAGGTTGATTGTTCCAAAGAGCTTGCGTCTCCCTGGTGTTACCATCCATCACAGAGGCCTGTCTATTGTCTGGCTGAAAGTCAATCTTAGGGGGAGACCTCAGTCAATTCTCCACTTGAAGGCTAACCAGGATTTCGTGATGAGGGAGGGGCAAAGATAGGCATCCCTGCTTAAAGGAAGCCCTGTATAGGTCCTTTAATGAGATACTCATGTTCTAGAACCAGAAGCTTCATACTGCATTTAAGAGTTATCAAGTGAGGGATGAAACAGGTCACAGTGGATTGTGTGTGTACAAGGGCAGGGGGAAACACACACACACACTCAACCTACTTGATGCGATCACATGATCCGGGAGCCCTGGGAGTGTAATTGGGTACACATCGATCTGCTAATCAGAAAGTCAGAAGTTTGAAGCTACCTGCTGCTCCGAGGGAGAAAGATGAGGCTGTCTACTCCTATAAAGACTTACAGTCTGAGAAATGCACAGGGGCAGTTCAGTCCTGTCCTGTAGGGTCACGATGAGTTGGACTTGTCCTGCTAACAGGGGATTTTGTTTGGGAACATTTATAAAGAGCCCTGGTGGCACTGTGAGTTAGGCATTGGGCTGCTAACCTGAAGGTTGGCAGGTCAAATCCACCAGACATTCCAATAAACACAGATGTGACAATTCATTCTCATAAAGATTTATAGTCTCAGAAACCTTATATAGGGCCCTTCTAAGTTGTAATGGACTCAATGGCAGTAGGTATGGATGTGGTTTAGATCAGCAAACAAACAAACAAAACTCACTACCACCAGACAGGCCAACTCACAGTGACTCTATAGGGCAGAGGAGTACTGCCCCTGTGGGTTTCTGAGACTGTTTATGGGAGTAGAAGGCCCTACTTTTCTTCCTTGGTGGTTTCAAACTGACAACCTTGTGGGTCGCAACCCAACACATAACCACTATGTCACCGGGGTTCCTTTGACATATATAGGCTGTAAAAAGTTCATGGAAATCTTTTCTTATCTTTAATTTCCACTTTTCCACCAATTTTGCGAAGCTTCCCTGATAGATATAATCTAACATGGCCCCAATATTATCACTCCAGCATCTGGAAGCATATGAAAAACCATGGGTATGCTGCCCTTTTTGTGTACAGTGCCTCCATAACTGGGCGCGTTGATACCCACTGCCCTGGAGAGTGGCCGCATTTCAAGTTCTTAGTGGCCACAGGAGCCGCTGGGATGGACAGAATAGAAACGGGGCACTGAGCACATTTGGTGGGGGGGTGTCTCAATCTGGGGTTTCTTCAAATGTACAAAGCACACTCCTATAGCAAGACCCCCTTCCGCATGCCCAGATCAGCAGCTTCCCCAGCAGGAAACAGAGAAGGAAAGCACCCTTGAACCTGTGGACAGCACGTTATGTCCCCCAAAGAAGCCAGTCTCCATGAGCATGTGTTAGACAGGTTTCTCCAGAGAAACAAAACCAGGACACTTATGGTTTTAGTTAGTTAGATAGATAGATAGATAGATAGACAGACAGAGAGACAGATAGAACATAAGAAATAAACAGATAGTCCACAGAGCAGTACAAATGTCTCAGTGCAACTCACTTCCATGAGACAGTTCATACACTGGCAGTCCTTCAACTCATGAGGACTGCTGGGTGCAAGTCAAGGAAGCACACAGCTGAGTCTTCTATAGAGCAATAAGGCAATCTTGGCCACAGGCAGCAAACAGCAGAGCAGGTCACTACAGTCAGCCAGATGACAGGGTCCGACAGTCCCCAGCTCAAGTGATGTATACACCATCAGTGTGGCAAAGCAGGCCCTGAAGCAGGCCTCAAACTATAGCGACACAGTGCACAGGTTGGGGGTCCCACAGGTAGTGTAGTTCACAAGTTGAGGCAGAGAACTAGCTAAGGTAGCTGCATACTGGTCCGATCATTAGCGAGCAAGAGACAGAAAGGCGAAGGTTGCCAATCCATTTATCTCTTTGCCCTTCAATTGAATTGCAACCTCATTAACCCCACATGTGTTTATTGGCCAGGTTGGCACAAAAATCCTACCTATCACAGGGTCCTTATGCAAATAGGAGCCCTTAGCTGCCATGGCCCTGGATGCAGATGCTCCGTAATGCCTGGCACCAAGGCCAAGTCCCCTGGCAAAAAATACTACTCAAAGTTCCCATTTGTTAAAGAACAGACAATAGGTTGATAAAATAGCATACAGGATTTTCTATAACCTGGCCTGTAAGTTCTCAAAACCTTAAAGTCAAACCCACGGTCAACAAGTGGATTCTGACTCACAGTGACGCCCTCTAGGGTTTCTGAGACTGTAACCAGTCTTCACGGAGCAGACAGACAACCTCTCCTGTCTTCCTCAGAGCAGCAGGATGGGTTGTACTTCACCAACCTGGCAGTTACCAGTTACCAAAGCTTAGGGAAGTGGCAATCACTCCAACCAGGGGCAAACAGAGGATGCAAAACCAGCCTGGGCATGGAGTAGGAGCCCACACTGTGCCTGCAGTTGGTGTGGCAACAGTTCCTGGACCCCAGGGATGGAGTCTTTGTTGTCTTTGCATGTTTGTGCCTGGTACCAGTTCGTTGATGATGGACAGAATTTCTTTGAAGTCCGCAGGTGTGCTACCAACCAGTTGTTATTGGTCCAATTCACAGCGACCCTAAAGGGTTTTTCATGGAAGTAGATGGCCAGGACTTTCTCCTGAGACCCTCTGGGTGGACTTGACCAGCCGACCTTACAGTGAGTCACCAAGCATCACCCTGGGACCCCTCCAGTATGGCTCTCACTGCCATCATGTCGGTTCCAAGGCCTAGTGACTGTGACCCAGAGTGGATCTCCACAGCTGTCATTCTGTATGGAAGCAGAAGGCCTCACCTCTTCTCTCTGCCCCAGAATCTCTACAATGCGCAAACAGAACCTTTGCAGGGCCGGTCTTCGTCGATGCAGAGAGCAACCCAGTGCCACCTCCCTGGACTCGTAGAGAGTGGGTCCTCGTGTCCCTGCAGTGGGTTGGTGATGGGAGTCTTTCTATCAGCACCACTCAGCTTCCTTAGTGCCCACAGTAACGATATCCGCAGCCACGTGGCGGCTGTGGGGGTCGCCAAGACAGCCTGATGGATTTTCCAGGAAGAGGCTTCCTCTCCCATGGCATGAATCCAAACTCCTCTTTCCAGATCCCAAAGTCTCCAAGGTTGGACGCCTTTCCATCTGGCCTCTCCGCCCCTCCGCTCCACTTCAGAAGCCAAGTCCACCACGCCTATATCCTGTTCCTCCAACAGTCGGCCTGCGTCCCAGCCTCGGGACCTCTCATTTGGGATTCCCTCTTCTGGGAAGATGCTTCTGAGAGATGCAAAGTGTTAGGTGCCTGGCTGCTAAGTACAAGGCCGAAGGTTCAAGTCTACCCGAGAGGTACCTGGAAAGAGAGGTCTGGTGATCTCCTCTCCTTCCAAACAATCTGGGCATTACAAAACTCAGGGAGCTCACATCCTTTCTTGCACACCCTCCGGATCACCTGGAGTGAGCTTCATGTAGAAGACTCCTCAGTGCCTTTCAGGTTTTATTACAAGTGTGGGGCGTCTTCCCTCCACTTCCCAACACCCCTCCCCAGGCCTTTCATGGATCACTTTCTTTACATGTTATATACTGCATATACTCCATGCTGCTCTGCTCAAGACCACTAGCAGCTCTGAGGGGGAAAGACTGAGCTTTCTACTCCCATAAGGAGTCAGTGTCAGAAACTCACCGGGCAATGCTATCCTGTCCTCTAGGGCCGCGCTGGGTCGGCATCCACTCCATGGCAGTAAGGCTTTTTCGCAGACTTTTTGCAAGGATCCCTGGTGCTGTAGTGACTGACACGTTGGTCTGGCAGCTGAAAGATCAGCCATTCAGAACCACCAGCCAGTCTCCAGGAGAAAGACGAGGCTTTCTGCTCCCTGAAAGAGCGACTGTCTCAGAGCCCCACAGGGGTGGTTCTCCTCTGTCCTACGGGGGCGCTTGGTGTCCGAATGAACGCAATGGCAACGAGTTTTGTTTGTTTGTTTTTAATACTCTTGGAAATTGTATTTCCTTGTTTACCACCTGTCTTTCCACCAAGCAGTCTGAATTTCCCATCTCTGCATCGTTCCCTGCTGCATCCTTCAGAGCCCTGCACCATCAGTAACCAGGAGAGGCAGTGGCTGCTTCTGTTTGTCCTTCGGTCAATCCTGGGTGTTGGTACCCCCTCACAGGAGAACTAAATGCTGCCCTGCCCTGGGTCACACAATCTGATGATTGCTGTTGCGGTCCTCAGGCTCCGCTGTGGCTGGTCTGGGGAACTGGATCACCAGGCCAGTCTGAGCCAGGAAACTTCCCCAGGGGCAAGAAGGTGGTGATTGTTCAACAGGTGGAGTGGCTGGGACTCGAACCAGAGTCTGCCACTCAGAAGTCTAGATTCCTGCCCCTGGGGGATCATGCCTGGGGCCTCTTTTGCTGAATCCAAAAGCAAAATTCACTGTGTA
The DNA here is from genome assembly GCF_000313985.2 of Echinops telfairi. Lineage (NCBI taxonomy): Eukaryota > Metazoa > Chordata > Mammalia > Afrosoricida > Tenrecidae > Echinops > Echinops telfairi. Next base: position 3,155,005 of record NW_022111371.1, read on the forward strand.
GTTAGGCGAGTGCCAGGAGCTGGCAAGAAAGGATTTTAACAGAACAGAAACAAAAACGCCCAGTCCCAACCATGGCCCCTCGCCGGTAGTGTGTCCCCCACTTCCCATTCCCGGGAGAGTAGAACAGAAACCTGGTGATCTAAAAAACCCCTACTGCTGGCCCGACCACTTGAGATCAGCCTAGAGTCTAGAAAATACACCGCCCTTCAAAAATATTTTAATTTTCTCCTTAAGCCCCCTTATTACATAATGCACACCGTGGCCTAGATTTCAAATGTAATTAAGTGTAATGTATTCTCTCAGCCCCGCCTCTGGATGGTACTCATGAATAAAGTGAAATCAGGAGACTATTTCAGGAGCGGTAAATATTAAGCATTGGGAAGGCTCATGCTGGCCTTCTCTCTGAAGGGCAAGCCTGGGGCCTCAAGTCAGGATGGCAGGACCCTGGCCGGGCACGGGGCTGCATGTAGGCCTGGAAACCTGTTGCCATGGAGTGACGCTAACCCAGGGAACCCCATGCGTTACAGTGGATAGCGCCGCTGGGCTGTAATCTTCACGGATGGAGGAACCCTGGTGGCATAGTGGGTTGCATGCATTGGGCTGCTAACTACAAGGTGAGCAGTTCGAAACCATCAGTCTCTCTGAGGGACAAAGATGAGCTTCCCCCTTCCTGTAGAAATTTACAGTCTTGGAAACCCAGAGGTGCAGTGCTACTCTGCCCCATAGGGTTTGCTATGAGTCAGAATCGACTTGACAACAGGGAGTTTGTTTGTTTTCATTTTGAATCTTTAAGGAAATAGGCAGCCTTCTCTTTCTTCCACAGCGCTGCCTGGAAGGTTCATACCACCAGCCTTTAGGTTGATCATTGAGGATGGACTGTCCCATCCAGGGGACAGGGCGAAAACTGACTCAAGGGTGAGCAAGAAGCTGATGTGATTATCCAAAGGGAGAGAGCACTTGCTGAGAGGCCACTGTGAAGTAACACCTTTTGAATGCATACACGCATCTGTTTGTGATTTGTTTGCGGACTAAGGGACACCTCACCACAGGCGTGGTGTTTTCCTCCTATGCATGTGAAAGTTGGACACTGAATAAGGAAGACCAAAGAAGAATCGATGCCTTTGAATTGTGGTGCTGGGCAAGAATGTTGTACATAGCATGGACTGCCAACAGGACAAACCAATCTGTCTTGAAAGCAATATGACAAGAGTGCTCCTTAGAAGCAATGATGGGAGATGTTGTCTTACATACTTTGGACTTGCTTTCGGCAGAGGCCAGTCCCTGGGGAAGGATAGCATGGTTGGTAAAGCAGAGGAGCAGCAAAAAAGAGGAAGGCCCTAAATGAGGTGGGTAGACATAGTGGCTGCGACAAGGTGCTCAGGCACAGGAACAATAGCGAGGATGATGCAGGACCGGGCAGTGGTGTGTTTTGTTTTGCATGGGGCCGCTCTGAACCAGAGCCCCTTGGATGGCACGTAACAGCAATACAGCGTGTCTTGTAACGCTTTGGACAACAGCACTGACACAACGGTGATCGTGAGTTGGATTTGAGCGTCTGCGTCTCATGGAAACATTTACGATTTATGTACAACACAAAGAAACCCTGCTCCGTCCTGGGTCAGTGTCACGAGCATTGCTTTTGTGTGAGGACGCTGCAGTGGCGAATGGCTCATTCCACCCCATTACCAAACATCATGTCCTTTTCTAAGGATTGTTCTTTCCTGATGACTCGTGTCCAGAGTGAGAAAGTCAATGCCTTGCTATCGTTGGTCCGAGTATGACCACTGGGCATTGTCATTTTTATAGTCTTTGGAGGAAAATGTATCCAAACGAGAAGTGCACTGGAAAAGCACAGAAGCAGGAGCGACCAGGCTAGTTTCCCACAGCCCAGCGACCGCAGAAATGTCTCTGTATCTCGCTGGGTCTCAGTGTGGCCGTTGGTCAAGTGAACTGCCTTCACACAAATGCCAGTGAACTGAAGTCTACCTCCTAGGGAGTGAGGCCCAGTGCCAGGCTGGGGGCCTGGCAAGGCATTTCAGAAATAGCAATAGCCCGTGTGTGGCTCTGTGGAAAATGAGGAGACATGCTCTTAGACCACCTCATCAGAGGTCATCTGGGAAGGACGCATCCAAGCGGAATGTTCACAAGCTACCTGTAAGTCCCTGTGTTTCTCTCCTTGGCTAGTGAAGTCGCCCTGTGTGCAGTAAGGGGGCTTCATGCCGGGAAGAAGGGGGCAATTGCTGACGAGCTTGAAACAGCAGCATGCAGATCTGTTCTGCTCCGGGAGCTGTCTTCCCTGGAAGCATCCCATGGTGCTCAGGGAGTTAATTTTCCTGGACATGTACTGGAACCTAAGGAAAGACAGTTTGATCAACAGGGAAGCCATTTCTTACCCGTCCCGACTCCTGGGCATCTGCCACCCAGAGCTGTCGACACCCTAAATTGAGTTGTTCACCTTGGAAGAGTCATCTTTGCACAAACTGTTTGTTGGGGCTGGGGGTGGGGGTGGGGTGGGGCGGTGTTAAATTTGCACCCCTGACAGATCTTCCTGAGAGACCAGGATTGGGAACCAGACTTTCCTGGGGCCAGTCAGCCTCTACGCTGATATTCAGAATCCTGCATAAACATTTCTTTTGTTAAAACTGCCTAGAAATGAAGCAACCCTGATTGTATAGTGGTTATGCATTGGGCTCTGCAGGGTGGGCAGCTACAAACCACCAGCTGCTCCAAAGGAGAAGGGTGAGCTTTTCTACTCCTGTGAAGATTTGCAGGCTCGCAAACCCACAGGGGCAGTTGGTCCATGTCCTATGGGGTTGTGATGAATTGGCATTGATTCACTGGCAGGGAATTTGGTTTGGTTTTTGGCCTAGAGTTGATGGTCTTCAATAAATTTGGTTTGGATATATTGACACAAATGGATGGGAGGTGTGAGAGGCCGAATAGAGGTCAGTAAAGGAACCAAGGTTCCGTCTACCTGGTTTTAACCCATTTCCTTGGGGATGGGGGTGGGTGGGATGTAATTTGCCTGTTTTCCCTTAGATAAAGTGGGGGATCTTGCAAGCATTCCCCCTCCTTTACCCCTTCTGCTTTCCCTTGCATCTGTGGCTAAGCTGGGAAGTTTCCTAGCTACAAAAGGTCCACGGTAGATTGAACACAGTGTTTGGAGAATGAGTTGCCAGGATTGGAGGAAAGGCAGATCTTGCCAAGCCAAAGAGGACAATGTGGTGTGATCATAAGAGCAAGGGCTGGGGAGACAAAAAAATCACTTTCAATGTCATTTCTGAGACCTTCCTGATAAACTGAGCATGATAGATGGCCAATGTCCTGTGGGGCAGTCGGAAGTAGACCTGAAAACCCACTTCTCCAGATGAGGTAACATTATGGCTGAATGGTCTTGATAAGGGACTACAGATCTCCCCACTAGGGTCTCAGCCTGGGCTGCACATATGAACCACCCTGCAAAGCACTGCCCTGTGGTGAGCATGTATACCATCCACCTGGGGATCTTGTCGGCGTTGCAGATTCTTGAGCCCCGGCTTCAAGGGGCTCTGGGTAGTACAAGAGTAGATGTACTCAGCTGAGGTTTGCGTCCACAAAGAGGTGCTTTGGAACAAAGGTCCATCCGCCTTGCCTTCTGGATAATCTGCCAATGGAAACCCAGAGGAGCCCCGTTCTCCTCTGACACATGTCAGTTGTCAAGAGTTGGACTCAACCCAGCAGCCAGTGGATTCTTGTTGGTGTTGCTGGCTTGCTTGTTTTAAGTAAGATCCCAAGGGAAGCTGGCCCACAGCTCTTGGGATGACAAGGGCCTAATGAGTTATCTCTCCATGTCTGCGGCCATAAGATTGATGTCTTAGGTCAGGGCAGGGGACTTACAGCATTCCTTTCCTTTTGTTTCTTGTTGTTGTGTTGTTGTTGCTGTTAGCTGCCGTCGAGTCAGTTCCGACCCATAGCGACCCTACACATAACAGAATGAAACATTTCAGGGTCCTGGGCCGTCCTCACAACGGTTCCCATGCTTGAGCACTGTGTTGCAGCCACTGTGTCTGTCCATCTCCTCTTGGGCTTTCCTCTTTTCCACCGTGGTCCTTTTTTTTTTTTAATCCAGGTTTGAAAATGACTGTGGTAGAAGGACTGAGAGAGCTTGTCAGGCCACAGAGGTGGTGCTATCCATGGTTGGGTGCAAGGAGGAATGGGTATTGGAATTAACAAAAACTCCAAAGCAATCAGACAGACACAATGTTGTTGTTGAGTGGGTTTCAGCTCACGGTGAGGGAAAATCTGCCCCATAGGGTTTCCAAGCAGACAGCTACCTCATCTTTCTCCCACGGGATGGCTAGTGGGTTCAAACCGCCAACCCTTTAGTTAGTAGTTACGTGGTCAGCTAGGGCTCCTCCTTCTCCATTTACCATAAATCGCTAACCTCAGACCCCACTGCCATCGAGTTCAATCGAACCCATAGCTACCCGGTGGGTCCTATAGGGTAGGACAAAACAGATCTGCCCCATAGGGTTCCCGTGGTTGTAGCCTTGGCAGAAGCTGACTGCCAATTTTTCTTCCTTCTTCAGAATCCGAAGGCACCTGGGCTCTAATTTTGGCTCTACCCCTTCACATCTATAAAAGTGCTGGATCTGGGGGCCACCAATCAAACTCACGGGTCCCACCTACTCATTGTGAGGATTAAATAAACCAGTCCACGCAGGGGGTGTATCGCTTAGCCCCGAGGAAAGCCCTGGAATCACAGTAGCTATTTTTATCCCTAATTTTTAAAAAAAGGAAAAAGAGAGGAAAAATAAAACAACAAAAACCCAGCAGGCTGCTACGGTGCAGCATGCATGGAAGCCCAGGATGGTAATTAGTCAAAACCATTCCATCATGATCTGGTCTACAGTGTCTCACCCAGGCCCAGGCTCAAGGAAGAGGGGACAGAGGCACTTCAGATCCCCCAAGGCTCTCTCCTGGTGCAGGGGTGCTTCCTAGTCCCCACTCCCCCACCCCCCACCACCACCACCCTGCCCTGCCACAGTGAGTGAGGAGCTGCCAGGTGTGCACTGTGGCTGGGCCTCCGAGAGGGAAGGGGAGGAGGTGGGGGCGCCTTCTCAACACACACAAGCTGCCTGGCTGAGCTCAGAAGGCAGTGGTGACCTGAATAAATCCTTCATTAGAAGCAGCAGCGCGCTGGTGCCAGGATGCACGTCAGAATTCTATGACGGTAGGGCAGACGGGGCTCTCTCTCGCCTTGCTGGTGCAGTTGAGCGGAAGAGGCAGCTGTGTTAGCATGATGCACACAGGAGCAGGGCTGCTTGGACCCTGAATCCCTTTCTCCCTGCACCTGAGAGGTGCCTGCCCAGCAGGCAGCACCCCAAGCCCCAGGCCTTTTGCACCAGTGACCCCAAAGACACACAGGGCATCCAAGGAGAAGGCCTCTTTGCTTTTGCTGGATCCTGTTTCATCTTGATGCAGAGGGAAAAATGACAGAAGCAGACAAGGACTGGAATCTCAAGGTCAAACAAGCAAGGGCTACACAGAGCCAGAAACACAGGTGTTCTGAGCCCCACCCTACCGGTCCTAAACCACCAGGTTTGGCTCTTGGGCTGGGGCCGAGAAGACCAGAAGACAGGCAGTCCTGACTTTGAATGGTTTCATTCCAAAGACTCTGTTGAAAGTTGGTTCCGACTAAATCAAATGTCTTTTAAAAATAATAATAAGCATTTGCATTATTATCACTTTTTAGTGGGGCCCTGGTGGAGGCAGGGGTTAAACTCTGCACTAATTGCAAGGTCAGCAATTAGTTTGAACCCGTAGCTGCTCTGAGGAAGGAAAACATGGCCGTCTATGGGGCTGCTCCTCCCTGGTCTCTAGGGTCGCTGTGAGTCAGAAGAATGATGCTATCGGCACATTTTGTGCCGCAACACTGTAGTAGGTGTTGCTCACCAGATGTATCCAAAGACACCAACACGTTGATTGTAACTCCACTAGGTCAGCGATGACGTGGGGGTGAAAGTAGGTATGTGAAGAGGAAAGCGAAGGGTTTTCGGGGATGGGCAACTGTAGAGAGAATGGGTCACATTTTCTTGTGGTCCAATCCACATGTCAGCATTTCGAAAGCTGTGAACCACACACATGATGCCTGGTTCCAGGTGACATCTGTGCCTGAGGTCTCCAGGTGGCAGTGTCCATGGTCCACTGGAGTGGGGGTGGGGGGTGGGGCTGCACATGCCAGGAGCTGGGTATTGTTGGAAACAGGGACCCAGGACCCTTGCCTCTTGGAGTTTTTCAAGATCCAGCTACAGACGTATAGGTAAAACCTCGCACTTCTATGTAGAAAACTCCCAATTCTTTCCTGCATCCAATAAATGAACCACAGAGCCCATTCTGATTCACAGTGATGCTGCAGGACAGCCTGGGACCCCCTATGGGCGTACAGTACTCTGACTCCTTATGACAGCAGAACGCTTCATCTTCCTCCCAAGGAGTGGCTGTTGGTTTCGAACTGCTGACTCTGAGTTTAGCAACCCAATGCATAACCACTACGCCACCAGGACTCCCAATGAATGGCCAGTCTTTGCCAAAGAAAATAGTGCAGTGTAAGAAGTTAAAAAGAAAGAAAGAAAACAAAAACCAGAGGGCAATCTGCAAGGACTGCGGAAACTTGAGTTACAGACTGCAGGTTCCCAAATTTATTTGGCTTCCCATCTGCTTTTTCAGGAAAAACAAACAAATTACTCAGTGCACCCTTGACAATCGAAAACTTTCACATTCTAACCTATAATCGTGGATAAAGTGTGTCTGCTTTTGCAGCCTCCCCAGGATCATTCCAAAATCCCCCAAGGGATCGTGTCATCCACTTTGGAAACCATTGGTCTATACCAAAGTAACTCTCATGGTGACTCGTAATGATCCTGTAGTCCTACAGGTTAGGTGCTATCAAGTGAGTTCCAACCCATAGCGATC
>NW_022111371.1:3163219-3234483 GCF_000313985.2 Echinops telfairi
AAACAGGCATGAGGAGAACTAAAGGATGGGCCCAGAGCTGCTTCCCGTCTTGCCTTCCCTTTGCGTCTTCTTGCTTTTTTAACTGAGAGGATGGCGGATTATATGATCAGTTCAACTCAGCTCACTGCCACCTGGTCGATTGAAGCTCACAGCAGCCCTATAGGACAGGCTGGAACTACCCCCATGGGCTTCCCAGACTGTCACTCTTTACAGAAATATATATCCGCATCTATCTTCCATTGAGTGGCTGACAGTTTCGAACTGATGACCCAGTGTGCAATCCACTGAGGCACCAGGGCTGCTTTCTCCTTCTATAAGTCAATGTGTAATTTAAGATGAATTGTATGCAGGAAGTTAAACACAGAGGGTCAGTTTTATTTCTTTGTAAATATAGTACATTTAAATGTGTGAAACATTATTGATACATGTGTGTGTATATATATATATATAGTGTGTGTGTGTGTGTGTGTGCGTATGTAGGATGTGAGTATATGAAACTATGACTTTTTAAAATTTTTAACTTCCCTCAAATCTTTTTGGAATGAGGATGGGCTAACATCTAGACATAGGTCAATGTAAGGGAATTTCCAGAAACATGTGGAATTACAAGATAAATGGCGTTTCCCCAAGAACCATATGAAGCTCCCTCGTGCACATGTACACCGTATTCACGTAGAAACGAGGACCTTTTCGATTACTAAGTGTCCAGGTCTCTTTGTAGCGGACAGGCTGTGCTTACCATCCTCACTGCTCTCTGCTAGACATTTCTCTCTAAGAGGAGGTTGCAGATGGGCGGGCTTGAGAGCAGGCATGCCTCCTGGCCCAGTGTTGAGAACGGGAAGGAGTCAGACCACATGAATCTTAGAGCCAGCCTCTGTGTCTGTCCCCGAGGAGTGGACTGATCTGACTTTGCCTGGGGACTGTAAGATGAGGATTAAGGGGTCAGAACGCAGTGTGCTGTTGTGTGCTGTACACACACACACACACACACAACTTGTAAAAAGGGAGCACAACTGATCCGTTTGATTGACCCTCACAGAGAGCTGAGAAGGAAATGTAGTTTGAGTAAAGCACGCTGAAACAGTCCATTGACTAAAATAAATGACACGTTAAATTGAGCTCATCCGATCCAGAATGGATTACAACTGAATGTACAGAAAACCAGACTCCTCACAACCGGACCCCAATGAATGAAGGAAAGATGGGAGTTGTCTTGCCTGGATCCACAACCCATGCTCACGGAAGCAGCGGTCAAGAGGTAAAGGGATGCTTGCATTGGGCAAATCTGCTGCACAAGACTTCTTTAGAGTGTTAAAAAGTAGGGATGCTACTCTGAGGACTCGGGTACTATAGTACTGCTTCAATGCAAACTACCCCAAGCCCTAGGGGCTTAAAACCAGTGTCATGTAGTCTCACTCATGGGCTGGGGTGACCGGGCCACACTCTGTCACCTGTGGGATGGCTTCAGTTCCCTTGCTTCTCATTCTCTGGAACCGATTGCTGGGCTAGATACCTTTCATGGTGCTGACAAAAATGTAAGGGGGAAATGGAGACCTGCATGGCCCATTCAGACTGATGTAGGGGCAGCACATTGTCACTTCTGCCCATATGTCATTGGCCAAGCAAAACTCCAGTCAGTTGGTGGCATAATCCCCCACCAGGAGGCTATACCAAGTGATGGATTCAGAGAGGGGTGAAGAATGGCCCTAATCATTTTACCTTCCACATAGGTTCATCTGTCCTCTGAGGCCAGGAACCTCTGAAGGGCAGAGTCAAGGTTGTTTTTTGTCATTGTTAGGTGTGTTGAGTCCATTTTGACTCATAGTAAGCCTCTGCACAGCAGAACAAACACTGCCCCGTCTTACAGAACCCTCACAACTGTTATGTTCGATCCCATTGTTACAGCCACTGTGTCCATCTATCGTATCGAAGCTCTTCTTCTTTTTAGCTCACCCTCTACCTTAGCAAACATCATTCTCTTCTCCAGGGACTGGTCTCTCTTGATCCCCTGTCCAAATGCGTGAGACTTTCACCATCCTTGCTTCCAAGGAGCCCTCTGGCAGTACTTCTTCCAAGACAACTTTAGTTGATCTGCTGGAAGTGCTTTTAATATTCTTCACCAAGATGAAAATCCAGATGCATCAGTTCTTCTCTGTGCTTCCTTATTCATGTCTAACCCTGGCACACATAAGAGGGGAATGGAAATACCATGGTACACTTGATTCTCACAGTAGCACCCTTGCTCTTCAACCCTTTATAGAGATCTTGTGCAACCAATGTTGCCTACTGCATCCGTTGCTGGACAGTACAACTAATGGCCGCTTTGGTCTCCCTGCCCTTACCAGGGCTGCGGGGTACCGGAACTTCCAGCTCTACCTGCTGAAGTCCAAAGGACCTTCCCACCTCATCCTTATAAAGCAAGGATCGGGATGGTCAAATTATGACCTATGGGCTAAGTCATGCCTGATATTTGGTATGCCCAGGACACTAAACCTTTATAGGGTTGTAAGAACTCAGAAGAGGGAGAAGAATGTGGACATGACAACATATGTGAAACTCAAACATATGTGTGCATAAAAGTAGAAATCTTATGGTTTGATGGGAACACAGCCCGCAGCCATTTGTTTTAGGTAGTGTCTGGGATTGCTTTGGCATCTTTGAGTGGTTAACTTACTCGGCCACTTACAAAAAAGGTTGGAGGTATGAGTAGACCCAGTGGTGCCTGGAAAACCGGGTCTGGCAATCGAATTCCTCAGAAATCAGCTACTGGAATATTCATGGTGCATAGTTAAATCCTGACATGCGTGGGATGGCCCTGACTCAACCTCCACGATGGCAACTCTGATTGTTTGTTTTGTTTTGTTCTGTTTTTGTGATCGTTTTCGAGCTTTAAGGAGCCGTGGTGATGCAGTGTTGGGTCACTAACACAAGGTCAGCAGTACTGACCCGCTAGCTGGGCCACGGGATGGAGGTGAAACAGCCTTCTCCTGTGAAGATTTACAGCCTTGGCAACCCACAGGGATGGTTCTGCCTTGTGCTATATGTCGCCGTGACTCGGAATGGACTCAGTGCAGTGAGCTCATCCAGGGTCTTCCTCTTTTTCCCTGCCCCTCCGATTTTCCAAGTCTGATGTATTTCTCCAGGGACTGGTGGCGCCTGCTCACATGTCCACAGAACCTTCCAAACCCAAACCAAACTCACTGCCATTGAGTCCATGTCGATGCATGGTGACCCTGTAGGATCGGCTGGAGCTGCCCCCGGGGGTCTCTGAGACTGTAACCCTTTATTAGAGTTACACTTGGTAGCCCGATGTATAATCATTACACCACCTGACATTAGAGCTGTAGACCCCTGGAGGTAATGAGATTGCACTGACTGCTAACCTACAAGTTGGTGGTTCGTTGCCACCCACTGCTATGGTGCAAGAGCTGCCTTAGGGATCATGTTAGGGATCCCAGCCAGTCATCCCCCATGGAGCAGTTCTGCCTTGGAACAAGGGTTGGCCTGGCAGCCAGCAGCAACAACATAACAGAGCTGCAATTGCACCATTGGGGTTGTTGATACCATGGAGACATACACTGATCCACTGCAGTGACTTGCGCCACCCTCTGCTTTGGGAAGATAAGAGGCCGCTGGGGGTGCCTAGAGGGGAATAGCCTCAGGTCGCCACACGGTGGGCAGTTCAGAAGCGCTCTATGCATTTGCAGTTAATACTCTCCTCTCTTCTTCCCTAGTAACCGGTGGCCAGCGACATCCATGTGTCACTGATCAGCAGGAGGCATTCCCCGCCACAGCGCTTCATGACACAGCGGAGGCGTCCGGCCCACTGAAGCCTCCTGTGTCCAGCATGGCCGCGCTGCTCCTGGGCGCGGTGCTGTTGGTGTCCCAGCCGCAGGTAGTGCCTTCTCTCCCCGCTGGCCCCGAGGCTCCCAGGCAGTCCGGCCTGCAGGAGCAGATGCGCATGGCGGCCCTGTTGTCGGAAGGCCTGGTGCCTGAGGGTGCGCCCCACAATGGCTCGGTGCGGCAGCTGCCGCAGACCATCATTATCGGGGTGCGCAAGGGGGGCACGCGGGCGCTGCTGGAGATGCTCAGCCTGCACCCCGACGTGGCAGCCGCTGAGAACGAGGTGCACTTCTTCGACTGGGAGGAGCATTACAGCCACGGGCTGGGCTGGTACCTGAGCCAGATGCCGCTGTCGTGGCCGCACCAGCTGACGGTGGAGAAGACCCCTGCCTACTTCACGTCGCCCAAAGTGCCTGCCCGGGTCCACAGCATGAACCCCGGCATCCGGCTGCTGCTCATCCTGCGGGACCCGTCGGAGCGCGTGCTGTCCGACTACACCCAAGTGTTGTACAACCACCTGCAGAAGCGCAAACCCTACCCGGCCATCGAAGAGGTCCTGGTGCGCGACGGCCGCCTCAACGTGGACTACAAGGCTCTCAACCGCAGCCTTTACCACGTGCACCTGCAGAACTGGCTGCGCTTCTTCCCGCTGGGTCACATCCACATCGTCGATGGCGACCAGCTCATCAGGGACCCCTTCCCCGAGATCCAGAAGGTGGAGAGGTTCCTGAAACTGGCCCCGCAGATCCACGCCTCGAACTTCTACTTCAACAAAACCAAGGGCTTTTACTGCCTGCGGGACAGCGGCCGGGACCGCTGCTTGCACGAGTCCAAAGGCCGGGCGCATCCGCACGTGGACCCAAAACTGCTCAACAAACTGCAGGAGTATTTCCATGAGCCGAATCAGAAATTCTTCGAGCTGGTGGGCAGAACATTTGACTGGCACTAACTGGCTGTCTGCCAGTCTGGGGACCTTTCCTCTTGTAAGTTTGGGTGTCTGTGGAGAGGTGGTGAAGAAGAGAGAGTTTTAAAGGGGCATTGAAGCTATAATTTATTTGTAAAATCCATAAATTCCTTCTGTACAGTATTAGATTCACAATTGCCATATATACTAGTTCTATTTTTCTACTTGTTCAATGGAGGGCATTTTGTATTGTTTTTCATGGTTGTTAACAGTGTGTAATCCGTCTCTATATGAAGGAGCTAAATCTTTCCCTGGAAAAACAAAGGAGGAGCTAGAAGGAACAAAAAAAAAGGATTTTTTTCTGGAGACACTTGTCTTTTTTGAATATAATTAACCTGCCCCCAACTCAAAAAGCTGTGTGCGTCCGACTCATTGCTGAATGGTCTCTCCTCTGTTGTTTCAAACAAGCAAGCAAACAAAAAACTGTGGGCTTTTTTCCCCTCCTTACTTCTCTGAAGGGTCTCTGCCTTCCTCCCTTTCTGCATCACTCTCTTAATTTTCAATGCCTCCCTGTGGTCATCAGGTTTAATTTTCACGTGCATCGTCAGATTTATCATTATTAAGATTCCCTGTTACTCCTGGTGCTGGCAGTCCCCTTCAGCCCCCACCCCTCCCCACTCCGGGACAGAGTCCTGAGTGTGCATATTAATCCCATGTGAATTCAAAATCAACAAAGCAATATTCATGACAAACAAACAAGCATCAAGCCAGTTGCCAACGAGTTGACCCTGGCTCATGGAGAGTCTATGAGTCAGATAAAACTGAGCTCCTCAGGCCTTACCATGGCTGATATTTCTGTAGCAGGTCACCAAGCCTTTCTTCCAAGGTACCTCTAGGAGAAAGCAAACCTCCAGCCTTTCTAATAGCAGCCGAGCATGTGAGACAGCCCCCCACACACACACACTCCTGGGCAGAGGACAGTCCAGTAACTGCAGTGAGACTTCAAGGATTCCTCTTCCCTCTTAAGAGTGTTTCCATCCCTCTCATAGCACCGGGGGGACTTAAAAAAAAGGGGGAGATTAGACCTTGAGAATGATCTTGGGCTATGCCCTTGGGTCTAGGTGCCAGCGAACCTCTGGAAAACCACAGAACAAAGAAAAGGGAATTGTCAAAATCTCTGTGACCACCTCCCCGCCCACACTGCTGCAGGTGCTGTGACCAAACAGCAAAAGGTTGGTATAGTACAGCGGTTCTCAACCTGTGAGTCGCGACCCCTTTGGGGGCCAAATGACCCTTTCATAACAGTAGCAAAATTCATAACAGCAAAATAACAGTGATGAATAGCAACGAAAATAATTTTATGGTTGGGGTCACAACATGAGGAACTGTATTAAAGGGTCACGGCATGAGGAAGGTTGAGAACCACTGGTGTAGTGGGTCCTGCATTGGGCTGTAACCACAAGGTCAGCTGTGCAAAAGCACCAGCTGTTCTGTGGGAGAAGGAGGAGGCTTTCAACTCCCCTACCGAGTTACCCACGGGGCGGCTCAGAACTCCACCCTATAGGGTGGCCACTGGGAGTGGGAATTGACCCCATGGCTCTGCGTTTGGTGTTTTGTTTTGTGTGGGATTTGCTTAGGCTGAGAATCGGCTTAGATCCTGAAAGCATGCATAGACAAAATTTTCATTTGCACTGAGTGTACATTTGTCAGTGTACCTGTAAAAGTTAACTCTGCATTGGGAGTTCAGAAGGGATAGGAGAATGTAAGTGCCCAAGGGCTGAAACTGGCAAGAGGGAAGAGCCAGGTGGAGAGATGCTTAGAAGGAACTGCAGGCACAGGCACCCAGAGACATGCTACAATCACAGTCCAGGGCTGCTCAGAACTGCTCCTTAATAACAGGTGGGTCCACCAGCCGCTCTGGGGCTGCAGCCTTGTACTGAATTAAACGAAAGACGGCATTTCTTATCACTGTGTCAAAACATATTCAATAAAGCAGAACAGACAGTACACAGAAGCAAAACAAACCTCCTTCTGGCCTTGTTCCCACTGAAGGAGGAGGGGTGATTGTGGACTGTCACCTACCTGTAAGAACAGGATGACAGTTCCTTGAGCAGCCCCAGGGGGTAGAGATAGTTATGGCAAGTTCCCAGAGGAGGAAATGGGCCCAATCTCCAGAGAGCATTGCGGAACTCACCCAAGGTCACATTCAAGATCAAGGTCCCGGGCTTGCTAGGAGTTGACTCCCAATTTCCGTAGAGCCAAAGCTCAGGTTATTTTATTTGATCTTTTTCTACCCAACGCACTGTGAACTTCGAAAGGGAAGACCTGAATTTGGAGACTGTTTCTCTTGCCTTAAGTGTGCTCACGCTGGAGGGAAGAGGCCAGGAGCTTGGGCTTTTCTCAGTAGTGCCATCAGGGAAGCGAGTCACCTTGGTGATGTTTGGGTACCTTCAGCCCAACCTGCGCTTTGCCTGACCCACGCCGCACAGCAAGTTGTGCCCCTGCTACATCAGTAGGCCCTCCTTTTCAGAATCTTACTGTCAGTGCCCAAGGGGTATGGCAGAAATAGATACAACAGGCCTCCTGGTGGCCTAGGAGCTCGGTACAGTGGGTTGAGGGTTGTGCTGCCGATCAGTAGGGCAGCCGTGTGACTGCATCAGCTGCCCCCCAGGAGAAAGACGTGGTGGTGTGACTCCATAAAGATTGACAGCCTGGAACACCCAATGGAGCACGGTGTTCCATCCTACAGTTGGCTCTGATTTGGAATCATCTGGATCACAGGGGTCCTGATGGTGTGGTGGTTACGAATTAGGCTGCTAACCGAAAGGTCAGCAGTTTGAAACCACCAGTTGGGAGAAAGATGAGACTTTCAACTCCCATAAAGAGTTACAGTCTTGGAAACTCACAGGGACAGTTCCCCCGCTGCCCTGTAGCATCATTGTGAGTCAGAATTGCATCAATGGTATTGAGATACCAGAGGTTTGGTCCTGTCGACATGAGACTCTTCAAACTGCAGCATTATGCTCTCTGCAGCTGTCACCGCGCCCACCTTCCTTCATGCCCTTTCAGTCGCTGAGAAAGGAGAGGCTCACAAGGGTCAGGGCAAGTTTGTAAGGCTGCCCAGGTTTGATCACTGAGCAGAAATCCAATTAGAATTCTCAGGCTCTCAAGAGGATGCATTTTGCAAAACAACTATTCATGCCCGTAGGTTGATAGGGAGGTAGCATCCACTGTTGGGACACGAGGTGGTGGGCAGGAAAGACAGTAGGCAACCGCAGGCACGAGGACCTGATTACCTACTGGGACTGACACAGTTGCTGGAGGGGTGGTGCAGTGATCAAGGAACCAAACCGGGGAAGGTCCTCAAGGAGATGGATTGACACTGTGGCTGCCCAATGGGCTCACGATAGCAACCCTTGTGAGGAGGCCTCAGGACTGAGCAGAGTTTCCTTCTGTTGTGCCACGTCGCTATGGGCCTGAACTAACTCAACAGCACATAACAACAACAACAAACCAAGTAAATAAATAAAGCCGCTGCCATGGGGTTGATTCTAACTCACAGTAACCGTCTATAGGATTCCTGGGCCTGTCTTCTTTACTGGAACACTCAGCCTCAACTTTCTCCCGAGGAATGACTGGTAGGTTTGACCCAACGACTGCGGTTAATGGGCCAATGCCTACCTGACAACACCATCAGGGTTCTTCATGATCAGAGTCGAAGTACCCTTAGTCATGCTTCATTTGGGGCTGGAGAGTCACGACAAAGGGGGGGTGGGGAGGGGGGGTGTGTGGGATGTGAACAGGTGTACTGTGGGCATGGAGTCAGGGTGCTAGTGCTGTGTATCACACAGTTCAATCTCTGGACGGTGAGAGGAGGACCAGGACATTGTGCTAGACCCAGTCCTGGTTTCAGCATCTCCACCACATGCAGGTTCAGAGGTCCTGCAGTGAGTGCATGCCACCCTGATGGGACCTCATATGCAGTGACTCAGAGGTCAAATGAGCAGCCGGGCACTTCTAGACATGCTAATTCTATATACAGAGACAGAAACTTGGACAGGCCAGGAGGAGCGAGGCCCTTGCTGTGGCTGCATCCGGCCCAACAGGAGCCCAGGCCTGAGGGCAGCCTGGGAGCAGCTTAGCCCGAGGCCGGCTGCTCTGTGTGGAATATTGGCTGCACTGCAGGGTCCCAGGCAGGGACCCTCCCTCCCGGCACCAGATAGGGCTGCCATTTGGTTAACACTCTGTGGTTATCAGCTCAAAGCCTGAAATTGTGCTGGCTTAGCAAACAAAATGACACAGTGCCTCGGTGCCCAGGGCGTCTCGCTTTCCTACTCTGGGAGACTTGCTACTCAGCAGCAGGCAGGGTGTGTGTGTGTGTCTGTGTGTGTGGTGGGCAGAAGAGCCCAGAATTCTGCAGGCCTGTGCTTGCAACAGTGAGATCAGAGGTCAATTCCAAGACTTTAATTACTCCTTTTTTTTTTTTTTTTTTTTTGAGCCCCTGAGAGGTCCCTAAGGAGTCCTTGTAACCCAGCAGTTAAGCACTCAGCTGCTAACATAAAGAGCAGGGGTTTGGATCTACCAGGCTCCTTCAGGATGACAGCCTTAGCGCCCCTCTGGAGTAGAACGACTCTGTCCTACAGAGAGTCACTATGAGTTAGAAGCAGCTCCATCGGGCAACTTACATTTGTTTGTTTATTGATGAAGAGATTTCCAAGTGGCCACCAACAGTGTGTCTTGATGACTGGGCGAAAAGCTGGTGGTTTGAACTCACTCAATGGTACCAAGGAACAAAGGCCTGACAATCTGCTTACCTGGACGTGCCAGCCAAGGAAAGTCCACGGAGTCCAGCTCTCTGAACCGACAAGGTTACTATGAGTCGGAACGGACTGGATGCAGGTCTTAGTTCTGGTATTTGCCCGGCAGGGAATTATTAGGTACCACCTCGGTAGAATAAAAGAAAATGCAACAGGAATGAAATATAATGAACCGTGCTGGGCTTTTAAAAGTATGCTGGGACTAAGAGGACAACGGAAATGGTGTTTGACTCTATGCCCTGAGCCAGACGCTGCATTAGCCATGCTCGTGTATTGTTCATCCCTAAGCCTCCTGGGCGGAGCCCTATTGGCATGTTGCGTTAATGCCTTGGGCGGCTAGCCACAAGGTCAGCAATTGGAATTTCCAGTTACAGTTTCAGAAAGTTCCACCGGGGAAGTTCCACCCTGCCTGACAGGGTTGCTCTCAGCGGGAATCGACTTCATGGCAGTGAGTTTGGAATTTGGAGGAAGCAAGCAGCTGTGTGCATTCAAAGATGATGGCCAACCGAATGGCGTTGAATGTGCTTTCCTCTCCAGGCTTCTGGCCATCAATAGTCTGATCTCCCTGCAGCAGGCTCCCAACACTCAGGAGCAAGGACTGTGGCAGGACTTTTGAGAACTACACACGTTGAAAGCAGTGCTGCCGGCCACCGTCTTTGACTAGACACAGCCATTTATTCCCTACTGAAATCAGAGCACCAGGGGCAACAGATTCGATTGTTGTAGAATACATATGCTGCCCTTGTTTATAGCAGCAATTACTGAACGGTATTGAGCTGGTTTGAAGCCTTGCTTGTAGTCCGTCGGGACCCTCCCCTCCACAGACAGGCTTCTTGGAAGAATTTCAGGGAGCTGGAGCATGGAAGGCATTGGAAACAATGAGCACAGGACATCCTGCGTGTGGACAACTTGAGAAGCCAAGGCAGCGGTGATGCAGAGGGAAGAGAGGAAATGCACCCAGACACTTGTCTATCAGATACACCGATGGATTAGCAGCATGGACAATGCACTAGGTGCCAGGCACTCATGGCCTTGAAATCAGTTTTTCAAAGCTGATATTTTGGAAGCCGACTCAGAAGGCACCCATGTATTTTTTGTCTCCTGTGTGGATGTATCTGTGATGTAAAAATATCATTTTAGGATCATGATCACCCACAATGTGTTTGGTACTTTAAAAATATGTCACTCCTGCTTGTGTAGGGGGTTATGTGTTGGCCTGTGAACTGCAATGTCAGCAGTTTGAACCCAGCAGTGGCTCTGGTGGAGAAAGATGAGGCTTTCTACTCTTGTACAGACTTAGAGTCTTGGAAACCCACAAAGGCAGGTCTGTTCTGCCCAATAGGGTCATGATCACCTGGAATTAACTCAAAGGCAGGGAGTTTGAGTCCACAATGCATTAACAAGTGAGGACTCGGTGCACTAAACTTACAGAGGAGAATACTCAGACTCAGAAGTCAAAAGACTTGTCCATGAAGGCAGAGCCATCATTACAGCTAGACCTTAGTCTCCAGCGTCTTAGCTCTTTTTGCAGAACTTTTTTTTATCTTTCAGCTCTTCCAATTGTGTGTAGGAGCAGTGTTATCAGTGGACTTGTGTACTGAAAAAAAAATTTTAAGGTACTGAGGTGTCCCAACCCTTAGTACTTGTGAAGGTAACCTTGATTGAAAGTAGGGTTTTTGAAAATATTATTAGTTATGTTAACATGAGACCATGCTGTAGTGGGATGGGCTTTAACCCAATATGACCGGTGGCCTCACAAAAAGACAGTAGATGGAAGCAGCCCATGTGAAGTTGTAGACAGAGATGAGTTGTGCCATAGCTACAAGCCAAGGAGTGCCAAGGATCGCAAAAAACCATCAGAAGCTAGAAGAAGCAAAGAGGAACCTTCGGGAGAGTATGGCTCTGTGGAAATTTTGATTTCTGGCTTCTTGTCTCAAGAGCCGTGAAAGGACACATTTCTGTTGTTTTAAGCCATCTAATTTGTGATGCTTAGACACGCAGCCCAAGGAAGCTGATATACTTACAGTGGGGTTAGGCAGATGGGGAGATGCCAGATCACCTTCAAGCAGCTGGGACTTCATGTAACCCATACATGAGAGAACACGTTCCTTACTGGCAGAAGGTTGCGTAGGAAGCTCCAATTTGAACAGAAGTCTAAGTAGAACAGAGCTCTCCAGTGGTACACAACAAGAGAGGACCAAATCTAAAGACATGATCTGATTGATTTGTTTGACGAGCGTCTTTGAATCTAGGAAAGGAGTAGTTTTCCGGTTCACCCTTTTATGTAGCCCTTTACTCCATGCTGCCCAAATGGTCCCATGAGGGTTTTAAATGAGAACAACAATCAACTGCCGTCCAGTTGATTCTGACTCATGGTGACCCCCATTGTGGATGGCACGCTTGGTAGGTGATCTCCTGTGAACCTAAATGTTGGTGGATCCCAGCCACCCAGCAACTCTGTGACAGAAAGGTGTAATGGTCTACGTCTGTAAGGAAGAGAGCTAAGGAAACCCAATGGAGGAGTTCTACCCCGTAAGATGCCTAGTCCTCACTGATCAAGCCATCTCATTATCTGACATTTCATTGTTTCTGACAATAGTCAAATGGCTATCCAACTACTTTGCACATGAATAAGCCAGCAGCACGGCTGTGGAACATCTCTTCTCTCGAGGTGGGTTTCTGGGCAACCTCTGGAAAGCTGGGCTACGCTGCTGCCTTGTGCCCTACACTTGCTCCTGTGGACTGAGTTGCTGCAGGGCCCAGCCCCTAGCGCCTCTACAGCCTCCAAGCAGACACACAGGCAGCAGCACTGAGCCACACGGCACCTCTTCTGGGTTCCAAGCTCCTCTGTGGAGCTGAGACCCTGCAGCCTAGAATTGTTGTAAAGTGGGAAGGGAGGAGAGAAAGAGACCCAAGATAAAATGTTTGGAGGAAGGCATGTTGTTTAATGACACGGCAAAATGGGTTGGGCCGGAAGATTCCACTTTAGTGGGGCCAGGTATGAGGCTGCGGTGCTCTCCTGGAAAACCCTGAGCCTCGGTGACTTAAAAGGCCGGGATCATGAATGAAGGGTTTGCACGCGTGGGAGTAGAGCTCTGGAGGTAATGCCACAGGGAAGCTTTGACCCAGCCTGGGAGGAAGGTGAAGTGGTTAAGCTGTGGGAACTGCCATCGCGCAGCCCGGTTTTATCCGGCTTGATCTCCTTCAAATCTCCTCTACAAAGAAATATTTCATAACTGGAAGCATCACCATGATATGTATGTCAGCACATATGAACTGTTATTATTTCTATCATTATATTTTCTAAATAAAATTTTAAAAGTGAAACAAATGGAGGGTCTGAAAACAGGGTGCTAAAAAACTCTAAAGATTTACATAATGCCAACGTTCCCATAATCGCCTGGAACCTAACCAGGTTGCTAAGGGAGGAGTCAGTGTAAACTGTATTTCCCAGGTAAGTAACTTGAAAGAAACAGCAACTAAGAGCCAGGGTACCTGGGTGTGACTCCTGGCTCAACCAATCATTGCCCAGATGGCCTTATGGTCAAACCTTCAGAACCTCAGTTTCCTTCTCTGTGCCAGTGGGTTCATACATTTGTAGCATTGCTGTTAAGGAAACAATGAAATAGCCAAACCAAAGCCAAATTCATTGCCATCGAATTGGTTCATCTAAAAAAAAAACCCTATAGGAGAGGATATTACCCTGTGGATTTCCAAGGCGATAAATGTAATGCCTCATCTGTCTCCCAGGGAACGTCTGGTGGGTTTGAACTGTGAACCAATGTGAAACACACTACACCACCAGAGATCTTTCGAAGCGGTAAAGAGAATAAGATTTATAAAGTCAATGGATGTATAGCTTAGTGATTACAAGTATTAAAGACCTTGAAAAACAAAATAGACCTGGTCTTGAACCTGCCTTCATCTACTCCTTTGTATGTGACTGCAGCAGTGGCTGTTGGTGCCCCAACTTTAAGCTCCCTCTTAAAGCTGCGCAAAGGCCAACAACTAATACCTCACTTACACAGTTTGGGTTGGCAAGATCAACCTTAGCTAGAGATGCCCGGGAATCCATGCCCACCATGCTCCCCCTCTTCCTTTGAAGTAGAGTGTGTCAATAACTGGCAACATGGAAGCAAACATGGGAATCCTTGCCTCCAGCAGGATAACTTCCACGGTACAACTCCATGATGCCCTTCTGGGTTCAGGCTAAGGCCTGATTCTTGGAGGAGTGCTCTTGGATGTTGCAATTGATGAGCACCTTTAGCTGCTAACTGAAAAGTTGGAGGTTTACATCAATGCAAAACTACCTGGGAGAAAAGATCAGTCAATCTAATTCAGAAAAATCATCCATTGGAAACCCTTTGGAGCACAATTCTGCCCTGACATACACATCTCTGATGACACATTTTTGTTTCGTTCCTACCTCCCCTCTACACAGTGTCCCTCATTGTGCTGATCCCGTTCCTTCCATGACCATTTCCTCAGTTCAAGCGTACAAGAACCCCATCTCATGCTATCCTAAGACAATGACCGTGTGCAGATGTTTCCCTCTCTCTAAATGTTAAATACCGCATAGATAGCACCAACTATGATCATTCTTACCATTCCGTCAAGAGATAGCCGGGTGGAGTCTGTTTCATTCACTGCTACATACTCGGTGCTAAGCACGGTAGTAGCGAACACTGTTAGCAAGTGTCAGGCTCTGCTGTGGCCCACCAGACTGCAGACAGAAATTAAATTCATTGTTACATGTTAATGTGAATTCTAAAGCCCTCTTTCATGAGGGCTTGCTCGTTCCCAGGAGTAGGAATCCCTCACCCCATTTGTACTACAGGATGTTGTATTTCTATTGTGACAAGCCCTTCATTTAGACAAAACATGGGGTGTCTCTTGCTCTTAATCCCAAGCTGTTGGCACTTAATATAATGTGCAGAAGGTGGTAGATGGGAGATGCATGTTTTTTGATTTAATAATGACTCTGATCCAATTGTCCACATCATATGAAAACCACCTCCAAATGGCCTTGTGTTCTGGCCAGCCTCTTTGGAGCATCTACTCTGACACGGCCCTGTTAGGTATTTTGCAATACGTTGTCTTATTGAATCCTCACAATCCCCCAGTGAAAAAATACATCCAAGCTCCATTTTTTGATCACCATAATAGCCCCAGGAAAAGTACAATTCTTGGCTCAGAGTTACAGATATTTATTAACTGAATGAATCATTCTAATGCCCAAGCCCTTTCCACAATGCCACACCACACAATCTCTTCTGGAATATTGTACCAGGGAGAAATTCAGTACCCTCTGAGGGAACCCATTGTCTCACCAAACTTGCTATTTGAAATGAATGCATCCTGTGCCCAAATCTAAATTACCTTAGTATCCTCCCAGGGGTCTGTGTGTTACCACAGGATGTCACAAAGGACAAGGCTCCTCCCTTGTTCTCATGTTGACATACTGGAAGGAATACTGGCCTTGAATTCTAAAGACTGGAATGTGGGTTTCAGCACAGGTGTGTAACCTTCAGGACTTGGGCAATTGACTTGTTTCTGTAGACTTCTGGTACCCTTCTCACCAAAGGGAATTCTGATCCCTCCTTCACAGAGATGCTGAGCATATTACACGGATAATGAACAATGTACAAATTTAAGAAAACAGGATTATAGTACCCCTTTTCCAATATTGAGAAGGAATTCCCCCTGACATCTAGCCCAGTTTCCTGGTTAGTGTGGACTCCTACAGAGAGTCAAGAGGCACTAACAGACATTGCTCAGTGGGGTTTTTGTTTGTTTGTGTGCTTGCAGTTTTAGAATCTTTATTAGGTAATCAGCCACAAGTTTTCATGCACATTGACTGTTTGTAGGTTTTTGAAAATGGCAACGGGCATGTAGGTAACCAATGTACGGAGGTTGTTTGGTGAATCTTCATCCTCCTTATGTTTCCTGGACAACCATACACTGATACAGTTTGGGACATTCTTGATTCCTTTGGCCCAGGCAGCTTTGTTGGATCTGATGTAGATTCACACATCTGGTGTCCCTATCTCCTTCATGCCAAACTCCCCAATCTCCTTGATTGCCCAAAGGGCACTCTTATTGAAGCCCATGCCATGGATGCATTTGTGAATGTTGATGATATCCCCTCTGGTCACGATGTCATTGATAGTCAAATGGTCCTTCTTTGTGGAAGCGACAGTTCCAGGCCTAGGATGGAAAGGGAGAGAGCAAGGAATTGTGCATTACTCAGTGTTTGCTGAAAGCTATTTGTAAATGGTCTCATTTAATCTTTACATCAACCCTGTGTTCTATGAATGTGACAAACACGGGCACAAAGAAACTTATCAAGGCAACGTCAATAGTCCACTGTGTCCTGATTCATGGCCAGGTGGCTCTGCCTTTTGAAGCAAGGATGAACAATTCCTCTCAAATATCTGCTCCTGAAAAGAGCTAGTGCCCTGAGAAATCAAAACAAGGTGTGTTAGTCTGGGTAGACTGGAGAAAAAAATCCATAGAAACGCAAGTGTATTTGAGACAGTTTTATAAAAAGGGTAATTGTCCATTAAGAAAGCATCCCAACCAAGTCCAGTCCAAGTCCATAGGTCTGACCTTAGCCCATATGTCTGATACCAATCTATAAAGTCCTCTTCAGACTCACAAAACACATGCAATGACGCCAAATGCAGGACAATCACAGGCCAGTGGGTAGAAAGCCTTTGGATCCAGTGGTGTTGTAAGCATCTCAATGCTGGCAGGGGTCTCCACATGGCTTCTCCAGTTCCCAGGGTTCTGGCTGTATCAGGGTAGATCCATGTGGCTTCTCCTCAGGGATTCTCACAGGGAGAGTGTACCTCCTGCCTCCAAGGAGGAAATACCAGAGTTCCCAGAATTCTCAGGACCTTGCCCATACAGAAGCCTCATTGGCTATTATCTGATTGACAGACTAGACTCAACCCACTCACTCTTAATCCCCTCAAGTCCCAAATTGACACCAGATTGTGTAACTATCACACAAGGGTTGAAGGACTTAAGATAAATTTCAGCAAAAGCACTCCAAGGAAGAATTCTAGGACAGCCCAGAGACCCTCATGCCCTGGTTGAATAAACACACCTACCCTAGACACTCTTCACCCTTTGAATGCTGATGGGACTTATTTATAAAATGGGAGGGTCTCTCTTAATTAATGTGTTACATGGCGCTGCTTTCCAACGATCCCACTTGTTTCTGAATCTAACTGCCCTCTAGGGTTTTTCTTCTCATTGCTATAAGGTTGACTCCAACTCATCGTCACCGTACAAGGCAGAGTAGAGTTGTCTCTGTGGGTTTCTGAGAGTTTAACTCTTTTTTTTTTTTAATCCTTTTATTAGGGGCTTGTACAACTCTTTTCACAATCAATCCATACATTCATCCAATGTGTCAAGCACATTTGCACATATGCCACCATCATCATTTTCAAAGCATTATCTTCCCACTTAAGCCCCTGATATCAGCTCCCCATTTCTTCCCCCTCTGTCCCCCATCCACCCTCCCTCACGAACCCTTGATAAGTTATAGATTATTTTTCCATATATTACATCATCCTCCATTGCCCCTCACCCACTTTTCTGTAATTCATCCCCCTGGGAGGGGATTCTAGCTTGATCTTTGTCTTTAACTCTTTACAGAAGTAGAAAGTCTTATCTTCCTCCCTCGGTGTGGCTGGTGGCTTTGAGTAACCCACCACCACACCTCCTCTTTTCCTTAGGTTACTTTATATGGAAAAGATGTTGGGATAGTCACTCCCATGACTATGTTCGGTTCCGTAAAACTCCAGAACAGCAGAGTAAAAAGAATGTCATATAGTGGCACTGAAGAAGTCAGCTTCAGCTGCCTGGTTTCAAGAGAGTTGCGAGAGGACTATACAGTAAGGGACTCCAAAAATCAAGCCAAACTCACTGCCGTTGAGTCCACGTTGGCTCACAGCAACCCTAGAGCACAGGGTAGAATGTCCTCTGTGAGTTTCTGAGATTGTAACGCTTTACAGGAGTCAAAAAGTCCTATCTATCTCCAGGAAAAGGGTCTAGCTACTAGTTAAGAGCAGTCTCCAGTGGACTTCCAGCCAGAAAATGGAACCTTGGTCCTACACTTAAAAGAGTGTTTTCACATGAGTTTAAAGAGAACCCTAAGCTCCAGAAGAGTAAGCAATCTTGTCAACACCTTGACCATGCTTTGTGGGGCCCAAAAGTAGAGGTACACTTAGGCTCCAGTCCCATGGAAATGGATAGAATAAATATTCTGTTGGTTTAAGCCACTAAGTGTATGGGAACTTGTTAGTGAGCCCTAGAAAATTAACAGAAAGTCTCTGGTGTATTTTCTTCTTGACTTACCCTCTCTTTTCTCTGCTTTCTCCGGAAAACACACATACACCCACTCAAATAAAATAGATATGGTTATCCAAGGAATACATGTTCATGGTATAATAATGAGAGCCTGCACTTTTAGCATGATGCAGAGTAACCCTATTATTCTGAGAAAATTCTTGCAACATTTCAGTCTGTATCTTTCCAGTATTTAATACACACAAATGAATGTGAGAGAGCATGTGCAGGCAGGTATGTGTTCTTCAGGTATCCACAGCTATGTATAAAAACGCCCACGGTGAATTGGTTCAGAGCAACAATTTATTATCCCTTAAGATCTCCTGCGTGCTCTGGGCTGAACTAGAGACTCTGCTTTGGTTCTCTCTCAGTTGTAGTCAGATGGAAGCTAGCTTAGAATCAAGTGAAGATTTCACGGAGCCAGATGTCAAGGAAAGTTCATGTCCTCACAGGTATGGCACTTCAACCAGGATGATTGCAAACCTAGGACATGTGTGATGCAGGCATCATTATCTCTCTACATGTGGCTTCTCCACACTCCCAACTTGGCCTTCCTCAAAGCATGGCAGACTTAACACTGGCTATTCAAAGCTCTATACAGCATTCCAAAGAGAAGGCATGGCAGATTTTATTTTCACTGTATTTAATTTAGTCACATGAAGCATCTCTCAAGCTCAGAAAATAAAAGAAAACTTAAGCATTCAATGGCAATATTGAAGGATGCTATGGCCAAGATATTGACGATTCAAAAAATATCAAGAGAAAAAAATATTAAGAGAATATAGAGTAACTTTGCAGTCACTGTACCAAGCATAGTTGATATTCAGCCAATTTAGGCAGTAGGATAGTATGAAGAACTGAGTGTATTGAAGGAAGAAGTCCACGCTACACTGAAGGCATCGTGGGGGGAAAAGGCTCCAAGAATTGACAGGATACCAATAAAAATGGTTTGACAAATGGATGCAATGTTGGAATGTTCATTATCTGCTGATAAATTTGGAAGATGGCTAAGTGGACAACTGGCTGTAAGAAATGCTTGTTTGTGCACATTCCAAGGAAAAGTGATCCAACAGAATGTGGAAATTGTCAAACAACATACAACAAAGCAAAATTTTGCAGAAGATAATTAATAAATGGTGGAATCAAAATATCAACATGAAAATGCTAGAAATTTGAGTCAGAATCAAAAAAGTAAGAGGAATGACAGATATCCTGGATGTTATCATATTAGACCCTGGCTGCAAGCAAAGAAGACTAGAACAATATTGATTTGTTTTTATTTACTATGCAAAGGCATTCAACAATGTGGATCATGACAAATTATGGGTAACAATGGGAAGAATGGGCATTTCAGAATACTTGAATTATGTTCATGTTAAACTTATACCTAGATTGAGAAGTAGGCATGTGCATAGAAGAAGAGGATACCATGTAGTTCAAAATTTATCAGGAAAAGTTGTATATATTCACCATAATTATTCAATCTGTATGCGGAGCAAAGAATCCAAAAAGCTGGACTGTAGTATGAAGAACATTGCACCATAATTAGAAAAAGACTAATGAGCAACCTATAACATGCAGATGCCATGACCTTGCTTGCTGAAAGCGAAGCAATCTTGAAGCACTTACTGATGAAGAGCAAGTCCTATAATCTTCGGTATAGATTACATCTTAAAAAAAAAAATCCCCATAGCTAGATCAGTAAGCAACATCATGATAAACAGTGAAAATACTGAAGTTGTCAAAGAATTCATTTTACTTTTATCTGCCATCACCTAATCTAGAAGCAGCAGTCAAGAGATCAAATGACATATAGCATTGGACAAATATGCTACCAAAGATCTCTTTAAAGTGTTCAGAAGAAATGACACCACTTGGAGGACGAGGGTCTATAGAACTCAAGCCATATTTTCAGTGAACTCTAAGGATGTAAATCATGGGCGGTCAGGAAGAAGAAAGAATAACTGATGACTATGAATTATGATGTTGGGAATGAATATTAACAATGCCACGGATTGTCAAAAGAACAAGTAAATCTGTTTAGGAATAGTGCTGCTAGAAAGTTCCTTGGGAACAGGATGGCAGAACTTCATCTCATGGGCATATCTTCAAGAGGGACCAGAACCCGGAGAAGGACATCCTTCTTGACAGAGGGTCGCCCCCAAAGAGGAAGACTCCCAAGGAGATGGGGTGACACAATAACCGCAACAATGGGCTCAAGCATAACAATTGTGAGGGGGGCACAGGGGAGTTGTGGGCTGTGTTTCCTTCTGTCGTGCGTCCGGTTCTTTTGAGTTGGACCAACTGACCAGACAGCACAGAAGAGTAATAATTTGGTCAGGGTTTTATATAATAGGTTGACATTCCCCATGTAAGTATCCCAAGGGACTGTGGCGGAAACTGTAAAGATGCTTATGTTCCAGCCTGGGAAGTTACATAGCAACACTGCTGACCAGCTTCCCCCTGTTTGAGAGGGCCAGTGCAGGGGGGACAGGGCAAGGGCCTGTAACACGGGAAGTGCAGCTCCTCAGGGAGCCTCTTGGAGATTAGCTACTACACCTGGTTTCTGGACACTAAAATGGACAGAATATCTGCCTAATGGCCCTTTGGTCAAATTTAAAAGGGAAATTAATGTAAGTATAAGTTTTCAATGACCCTTAGAGCCCATTATACAAATGTAAGGTATCATTATTATAAGTCTTTGGGTCTTCTATGTAATTTAAACTATTTTGGCCTAAAGCATTTGACTACTTTCAGTGCCGCCTTTTGATCTGGTCTGATGGTGATTAAGAGGTTTTGCATAAGTCATTTGCTCCGTAAGTAGAAGGCAGGCATGTGCACTGTGCTGCTCTCACCAGGTTTCATTATGGCTCCGCCCACCTGCGTGCGCGATGGATGCACTTAGAACACATTGGGGGTGGGTGGGTGGGGTGTTCAGCTTGGACACCTGTGTCTCGGAAACTCACACCCACAGACCTGTGAGATCCCTTAGACAGTTCGCCAGACAGGCAAGAAGATTGCTGAGAAATTTAGCACTGGGTACTGAAGACTAGGTGCAGCCATTCCAAAGCGAATGCAGGACAGGCTCTATTTTCACTCTCTTTAATTTGGAACTTCTATCTTTAGTAGCAATTTACATTTTCCACACAATTAAAGACTGTACCTAGTTCTGATTTGCACTTCAAGTATCCAATTCAGCTGTGAGATATATATATATATTTTTTCCCCTCCCTCTCTCTGTGTGTCTGTTTCACTCTTGCCCTGTAAGAAGAATGGGATTTTAAACCCTGCCCTTATCACATAAACCTGTGAACTGTGAACTGTGTCACATTGGATTAACCATTTCAGAGGGTCTAATTTGCTCATATGGTTCGTGGGAGTGAGGTTTTGATTCAGGCAGTTGTGGATCTTAAGTGTTGAGTGCACGACCAGGCACCTGGGAGGCATCCAACAGGTGCCTACTCATTGCTGTTTTAATACACTTGCCGTGGACATATGAAAGAGACCTGTTGGCATTCTTCACTTGCTGCCTCCGCTCCACCAGAAGAAGTTTGCTATTGACAATGAAACACATGCTCTCTCATTGAGTGGATTCCAGCCCTAAATAGGATTGTGGGACTGTAAATTGTTTTTAATTTTTTTAGTTGGGACTTAATACATATATCATTCCATATTTCAATCATGCAATTGTACAATTGCTACCACAATCACTTTTCAACCATCCTTTTTTTGATACAGACTCCTTGGCATCGTCTCCCTTTTATCTTACTACCACCACTGTACCCTCTCCCCCTGAACCCCTTATTCTACTTGCTGGCCCTATAGGTTCATCAATCCTGGATTTCCTATACTGGAAATTGGAAACGCGTATATCACAGCTTCAAGATGGTGACTTCCATTGACATAGAACCTCTGAGATAAACCGTAATATGAACAAACACTGAACAAATATACAAACCAAAAATACAGAACATTTTGGAACCGAGATCAGTGAGGTTGTAAATCTTAGTGGTCGCAGATAGTTTTATCTTTCTTCTTTGAACCACAGACCTTCCGGGTCAAACATCTACCTGTCAGTTCCACAAGACTCCATCAACTATCAAAGCACATCTGTGAGTGTCAAGGTGAATACATACAATATCAACACAAATTTGTGACATTTCTAAGCATGAATATTCACAGCAACGCAAGCCAAGATGTACATGATTTTCTGAGCCATTATAGGAATCCTAGAGGCAGGTTTTGGGGGGGCTTTTTTCAATACTAAAGTAATAAAGGAGAACAAGTGAACAGGGCTCCCTGTTATTCTCTATGCATGGGAAGACGGATTAACAATTATTTAAGAGGACAAGGCCTTCCACTTAATAATTTTGAAATGTATCTATTTGGGGAACGAAAGATGCTAGCTATTTTCTAAGCATATTAAAGGGTGATTTTCCAAATAGCTATAAATTTCCCTAATTTTCTCCAAGTTTCTCTTTCAAGTTACAGTCTCTCCCCCGTTCCTTGTACAACCTCAAAACAACCAAGCTCAATGTTATCTTATCAACTCCAGCCCTTGGTGAACTGATACAGGAAAGCCATTCATCGTTCCCCTCCCTGGGAGTAGGGGAAGGGGCCCTGCGGGCTGCTGACTACAAGGTCAGTGGCTAGAACCCACCAGGTGTTCCATGGATGAAAGACGAGGCAGTCTGCTCCTGTACAGACTTACATGGTCAGAATCCCTGGATGGGATCATTATGTGGCAGAAGTGATTTGATGGCAGGGAGTTTGTTTTGAACTTTGTGGGTAGAGTAAAAGATGGCAGTTGAAACAGACAGACAAACATACAAAACCCCTAAGAGGATCGCTTCATCCTATCTGTTTAGGATGATTCAGAATTGAAAGTTCTGTAGGAGTTTAAGGAATGCTGGTGGCACAGTCGTTAAACATTTGGCCTCTAACCAAAGGGAAGGGACTTTGAGAAGCCGGTTGCTCAGTGAGAGCAAGGTGTGGCAGTCTGCTTCCTTGACTAGTATAACCATGGGACTCCTACTGCATCCTATGGGTTTGCTATGCGGCAGAACTGACTGGCGGGCAGTGGGTTTGTAGATGAACTTTCGGTTTCTTGGCAAGTAAGTCAACCATGCTCCCAATTCATTTGTAGTCCTCACGGGACGGTTTTCCATCAAAGGGCCAATTCGAAATGGCCATCCTGGCATGGCAATTACCGTTCCCCATTGATGCTTTATTTATCAGTCTGTGGATGGGAAATAAAGACGACACCAAAGGTGAAGCCAGCCTAATTACTTCCACTTCTCATCTGCTAACTTGTGACTGTGCCCCCAGATAAATGCTAGGGATGTACTCATGGGAGAACCCCTGGGCGTGCCATAGAGTGGTTTCTGGTATCTGCAGCTGGCTCAACCGATTGTTTGTTGCTGGCCCTGTGTTCCATGGACCCACTTCTTGTTCGATGGCTTGTTCATGACTGCTGGCAAGTGAGCACCCAACTCAGACAGCCCCACGCACAACAGAACAAACTTCTGACCAGCGTCGCTTCATCCCTGTGATCAGCTGTGGCTTGGACCCTGGTGACCCACCAACTTGTCATTGGCTGGTGTTCAGCAGTGGGTCACCAGACCATTCTGCCTAGTCTGTCTTAGTGTGGAAGCCCTGTTGAAAACTGTTAAGCAGAATAACGGCATACAACCAAAAAACCCCACCCAACTCACTGCCAGCAAGTCCATTCTGACTCATTATGACCCTGTAGGACAGGGGAGCGCTGCCCCCTGTGGATTTCTGAGACTGGAATTCACTATTGTTGTTGTTAGCTGCCGTTGAGTCAGTTCTGACCCGGAGTGGCCCTAAGCTCACCAGAAGGAAGCACTGCCTGGTCCTGCACCACCCTCCCAAGTGTTCTGATGCTCAAGTCCTTTTTAGCACCTAGAGTGCCGATCCATCTCCTTGAGAGCCTTCCTCTTTTCACTGTCCCTCTACATTATCAAGCACGATGTCCTTCTCTGGGGACTGGGCTCTCCTGGCATGTCCACTGTATGTGAAACGAAAGTTACTCTTTACAGGAATAGAAAGCCCCGTCTTTCTGCTCCTGGTAGTGACTGTGCAGGAGGGGCACTGCCAGAATTCAATTCAGGTCTCCAGCATGAAAGCTAAGATGTCTACCACTTTATAACACCCATGGAAAAGTCAGGAAGAAATAAGGCTTATCCTTTGTGTTTAACTCTGTGCACACAATGAATCCTAAGTTATACATAGTCTTACATAGAGAGAAAGAGGTCCTGACAGTGTAGTGGGTTACATGTGCATTTCAAAACCACCTGCTGCTCTGAGAGAGAAAAATGAGTTTCCAATACCATAAAGAGTTAGTCTTGAGAACCCCCAGTGACAGGCCTATGCTGTCCTATAGTGTCACAATGAGTTGGAATCAACTCAATGGCAGTGAGTTTTTATATAGAGAGAATTTCTTTCTTTTTTATATTTCAAAAGTTTATTGGTATATAATTCACAAACCATACGATTCAATAGTTCAGTCATATCAAGCAGTGTTGTACAATTATCACCACAATTTTAAACTATTTTCTTTGTTCTTGAATTCATTATCATTAGTTCCCCATTTCTCCCAACCTCCTCTGCCATATACCCAAAGAACCATTAGTTCAAGTACTGTTTCTATAGACTTAACTACCTTAGATTTCTTTTTTTCTTCATGTTATTATTATTATTATATTTTAATCATTTTATTGGGGGCTCATACAACTCTTATCACAATGTATACATATATCAATTGTGTAAAGTACATTTGTATATTCGTTGCCCTCATCATTCTCAAAACATTCGCTCTCCACTTAAGCCCCTGGCATCAGCTCTTCATTTTCTCCCCTCCCTTCCCACTCTCCCCTCCCACATGAATCCTTGATAATTTATAAATTATTATTTTGTCATATCTTACACTGTCCGACGTCACCCTTCACCCACTTTTCTGTTGTCCGTCCTCCAGGGAGGAGGTTATATCTAGATCCTTGTCATCGGTTCACCCTTTCCACCCCACCCTCCTTCCACCCTCCTGGTATCGCCACTCTCACCACTGGTCCTAAAGGGATCATCCATCCTGGATTCCCTGTGTTTCCAGTTCCTATTTGTATCAGTATACATCCTCTGGTCTACCCAGTTTTGTAAGGTAGAATTGGATCATGATAGCGGCGGGGGTACCCGTAGGAAGCATTTAGGAACTAGAGGAAAGTTGTATGTTTCATCATTGTTACACTGCACCCTGACTGGCTCATCTTCTCCCCATGACCCTTCCCATAGGGGATGTCCAGTTGCCTACAGATGGGCTTTGGGTCCCTACTCGGCACTCCCCATCATTCACAATGATATGATTTTTTTTGGTCTTTGATGCCTGATAACTGATCCCTTTGACACCTCATGATCACACAGGCTGGTGTGCTTCTTCCATGTGGGCTTTGTTGCTACTGAGCTAGATGGCTGCTTGTTTACCTTCAAGCCTTTAAGACCCCAGATGCTATATTTTTTTATTGCTGGGCTCCATCAGCTTTCTTCATCACATTTGCTTATGCACCCACTTTGTCTTCAGCGATTGTGTCGGGAAGGTGAACATCATGGAACATCAGTTTAATAGAACAAAGTGTTCTTGCATTGAGGGAGAACTTGAGTGGAGGCCCAAGGTCCATCTGCTACCTTAATACTAAACGTATAAATATATGCACATAGATCTATTTTCCCATCCTCATGTATAAATATATTTACATGTGTACATGCCTTTATTTAGACTAGAGAGAGAATTTCTAATACTTGGAATTAAACTGAACTACGTAGATATGCTGGTACCTTAAAGCTCAGTGTAATTCTTTTCAATAAGCACAGAGATGAAGTCAGAATTCAAATCAAGGTCCATTTTACCACAAATTCCACTTTCTAATGTCTCCATTTGTACAGAGCACTGAAAACTAACTGATCCATGTAGAGAAGAAAGAGTGAGAGAGATCAGCAAAGACTCAAGTTACACCAGCTATCTGCTTACACTCTGGGTACCACACCATAGCTCTGCTTATAATAGATGCCTCTGATTTTGACAAACCCAGGTCTTAAGAACTTGAAGAAATATACCATATTTTGGTCCATGAAAGGAAAAAAAGAAGAGAAAAGTGGCGTAGCCAAGGGGCCTTCTAATTGGCTTTGTGCTGACATCAGTATTTCATCCTTGGGCACTAGCTGCGTGCTTGAAATTGTTCCCATCCTCCAGGGATTTCTCAACAGTTTCTTGTGAAGTCTCCCTGAGTGGAGAGCTAAGAGTCAGCTCCCAGTTAGGGGTCTCTCCCCACCCAGTGCTATCCTTCTGGAGTCTTTCCAGAGTCCCATTTCTCTGGCCAGGGTCCAGAGGCTCACATCAGGGCGGCTCTCTCAGCAGGAAACTGGAATACCTTTGTGCAAATGGAAGGCTGGCTTTTCAGGGCAGACTTAGGAAAGAATGGGTGCACACTGTCTTCCTTTCCTCTAAGCTGTGGTTTATCTAGACAATCTGCAGCAGGGGAAGGGGCTGCACACGGAAGACAAGGCTTTCTGTTTCTGAAGAGTTACAGAAACCCACAGAGAAAGCTCTACCCAGTCCTGTAGGCTCACTATGATTTGTAATCAACTTGATGACAATGAGAGAGAGAGAGAGAGAGAGAGAGAGTCTATCCTCATTTTATTCCACCCTCCTCTTCATTGTTCATTCCTTTGCTCCTTCCAACAATCTCTTCCTTTTGTCAACGACCCCTCCTTCCTTTCCACTTTTTCCCCACTTGACATTTTAAGGAAGCACCAGAGTGCTTTGGTGGAAATTAGGAACTTAAGGTATCTGAGATTTTCCTGGACAGAAGCCATTGGAGTATCAAGGAAAAACTGTGAACCTATTGCCTTGCTCCTTAGAAGCAGAAACTAGAAGGTTCCTGAGGTGCAGGTCCACCCTCTTCACTCAGAGCCTTGTATTCACAGCACTCCTTTCAGGGGAAGTGACCTCTTCCACCCTCCTGACATTTTAGGGGTTTCAGTAATGGCTTTGGAAACATGAACCCGTTTCCCATTCATCAGAGTGCTGGGAGAGGCTGAGTCAGCTTCCTGTTGGCTGAGAGTTGGGGTCAGGCAAGGGAGCAGTGAAAAGACAATGCTGGGAGGGCTCTGTCCAGGGTTTCTCATCCATCACTGCAGACATGGAGATGGTTTTTGAATGCACTTGTCTTCTGAGTCCAGAGTACAGCTGAGAAGACATGGGAGAAGGTAGCCGAAGGAGCTGATTTCACGAAGGACTGAGGAATTTGGAAGGCGGAGGAAGAACAACTCTGACATGGGGAGGACCAGTGTCCACATTCACCCCTTTCTTCTTCAGCTGTTGATGCAGGCAGCTGAAG
Organism: Echinops telfairi; assembly: GCF_000313985.2. Taxonomy (NCBI): domain Eukaryota; kingdom Metazoa; phylum Chordata; class Mammalia; order Afrosoricida; family Tenrecidae; genus Echinops; species Echinops telfairi. The sequence continues at coordinate 3,190,552 of NW_022111371.1, forward strand.
GGGAGTCAGAGAGGACACCATGTCCCTGGATGCTCCATGGAATTGGGTGAGCTAGAAACAAACTTTTGTATGTAAAGTTATTTGGGTTGAATATAGACTTGGTGTGTTTTTGTGCTGCTGGAGAAGAATATCGGAAGCACCATGGCCTTCCAAAAAGAAAACACGGATCTGCCTTGGAAGAAGTACAGCCAGAGTGCAACTTAGAGACAAGGATGGCGAGACTTCCTCTTACACACTTTGGACATGTGATCAGGAGAGACCGGTCCAGGGAAGAGGATGCCGTGCTTGGTACAGTGAAAGAGGAAGGCCCTCAACGAGATGGATTGACACAGTGGCTGCAACAGGGGCTCAGGCATAGGAACGATTGTGAGAGTGGCAGGGTTTCATTCTATTGTGCATAGAGCCATGATGGGTCAGAACTGACTCGATGGTATCTAATAACATAGTTTGAATTACATCACAAAAATATGTGCTGCAATTGGCCTCCGTACCTGTGACAGGAGTCCTCCTGGCAAAACAGTTAAGCAACTGGCTGCTAACCAAAAGGTCAGTAGCTCAAATCTGCCAGCTGCTCTGGGAGAGAGAGGTGAGACAACCTGCTTTTGAAAAGCTTCAGTTTTGTAAACTCTGTTGGGGGTCGTGGAGTGGTTATAAGTTGGGCGAGGATCTGCACGGTCTGCAGTTTGAAACCATCAGCCAATCCAAAGGAGAAAGATGGGGCTTTCTACTCCCATGGAGAGTTCCAGTCTTGGAAACCCAGAGAGGCGGGTCTAACCCTGTCCTACAGGGTCGCTCTGAGTCGGCATGGACTCGGTGGCCATGAGTGACATTTTATGTGAGGCGTTCTGCTCTGTCCTCTAGGGCCACTTTGAGTAGGATTTGACTCCAAACGTGTAGATTTAATATTCTGGTTTGGGCTTCCGGTGGATGTGATCTTGTTTAGAAACAGTAATTTTATTTATCAGTGTGAATTAGGCCACACCAGAGCAGGGTCGGTATTAAACCATGTCACTCTTGAATTACAAAAATGAGCAGAATAAACTAAGAGATACACAGAGAAGGGAAGACAAACACTAAGGGTCACCAAGGAGATTTGAGAAATTCAGAGACTGCCTACAAAGAAGCCTCCCAATAACTCCAGACCCCGAAACAGCACCTTTTGCCTTCGCAACTGTGAAGAAATAAATATCCCTGGTATTTGTGTTACAGCAGCACTAGGTAACAAAGCCGACTGGCTTTCAGAGTTAGGTCATTGTGGTGCAGTGGGTAGCATTAAGCTGCAATCCTCAAGGTTAGCAGTTGGAAACCACCAGTTTACTCCAAGAGAGAAAGATGGGGCTTTCTACTCCTGAAAGAATTACAGTCTTGGAACCTCATGGCGGACAATTCTACTCCATCCTAATAGGTCACATTAGTCAGCATCTGATCTATGGCAGTGAGTTTCATAATCTTATCATGTCATGCATTGCTTCTCAGAACAATTGAGAGATAGTGGATTTTTCTTTCTGAAGACCTTGGTATAGTCATGCCTAAACATAAGAATAACAATAACCAAAAATAACCATGGAAGTATTTCGTCAGCCCACGATGAACACTTTGGAGTCTGCAGACATTTGGGCTCTTGTGAAGCAGCTGAAAGAGCATAAAATATAGGGGCTTTTTTTTCCTTGTCTGTTTTCTTAGAAATTGCATAATTCAAAGAACTTCGTGTTTTTTAAATGTCACACTTGTGACGCACTACAGACAGTCATTAATAATTTTGAATGGGACCTGGAGGGCCAGAGAAGGGGCAGCCAATGATGAGTGGAAACAAGGAGCAGCAAGTAGGTTGATGGTCTGGGGAGCTCCATGCCCCGAGTTGACTGGCACTGGCTGGGAATTAGATATGCCGTGTGGGCTGGAAGTGTCATTCACCGATTGTAGACCTTGGTGGCTGCCATTGTTGGAAGGTGATTTTGCATTTTGGTTTTTGATTGTTTTCTTCTTTTTTTAATCCTCGCACTTCTCCTCCCCTCTCCCCACTCCCAACCCTCATGACATCACTACTCCCACTACTGTCCCTGAGGGGGTTTATCTGTCCTGGATTCCTTGTGTTGAGAGCTCTTATCTGTACCAGTGTACATGCTCTGGTCTAGCCAGATTTGTAAGATAGAACTGAGGGGCTGGGAGTGGGGGGAGGACGAAGCATTAAAGACAGTGGGGGAGGGGAGTGGGGGTAGGAAGAAGCATTAAAGAACTAGAGGAATGTTGTATGTTTCATCCATGCTATGCTATATAGACCCTGGCTGACTTGTTCCTTCCCAGTGACCTTCTGTGGGGGTTGTCAGTTCCTTTGATTGCTTTCCCTGTGGCCTCCAAGGCCTTTTCCCAGCTTGACCTCTCTTCTGTTCCTCTATATCAGTGGTTCTCAACTTTCCTAATGCCTCTAACCTGTAATACAGTTCCTCATGTGGTGGAACCGTAAAATTACTTTCGTTGCTACTTCATCACTGTCATTTTGCTACTATTATGAATTGGACAACCCCTGTGAAAGGGTCATTCGACCCCCACAGGGGTCTCGACCTACAGATTGAGAACTGCTGCTCTATATACTGTGGGGCCATATTTCAAGGCACAAGAGCATCAGAAACGCTAGTCTGGGTGCCTACAGAGAACATATCTTTTCATGCCTCTATGCTTTGTTCAAAGGCGTCCTGGTTGTACAGTGGTTGTATGCTTGGTTACTAATCCAAAGTCAGCAGTTCAAATCCACCAAGTTCTTCAAGGGAGAAGGATGTGACCATTGGCTTCTGTGAAGATTGGAGCCGTAGACTTTGGAAAGGTCACGGTCAATCTGATTTGAAACCAACTGAACTGGCAGCACATTAGACCTTACTCCAACAGTTTTCTCTCCTTGTGATTCAGCAGTGGCCGACATAATTTTCACCTCAGAACTACTGGAGTTGGAATGATGTGATTCTCACAGGCAGAAGACCTTAACCCTTTCATGTTGTTGTTGCTCGGTGCCACGGAGTTGGTTCCGACCCATAAGCATTCTACATACAATAGAGCGAAACACTTCCCCTTCTGGGCCATCCTTATACTCCTTGCTATGTTTAAGGCCATTGTTGCATTCACTGTGTTAACCCCTTGTGTTCATCTGGATTGACAAGAGAAACAAATCTAGAGACACTCATATGTGTATAAGAGAGAGGTTTATATCCAAGAGTAATTGTATATTGAGAAAACATCCCAGCCAAGTCCAGATCAAGTCCATAAGTTTGATATCAGCTCATATGTGTCATACCAGTCTTTAAACTCCTCTTCAGACTCACTCAACACATGCAATGATACCGAATGCAAGATCACTGGCCTGTGGGTAGAAAGTCTTGTGGATACAGTGGTGGTGGATGTATCTCAACACTGGCAGGCGTCTCCATTTGGCTCCTCTAGCTCCAGGGTTCTAGTGTAGCTCTATGTGTCTTGTCAACAGGAATACCTCACAGGAGTGAGTGTGTGTCCTGCCTGCAGTGAGCTATTTATCTCCTTAGGGCAGTGGTTCTCAACCTTCCTAATGCCACGACCCTTTAATACAGTTCCTCTTGTTGTGGGACCCTCAACCATAAGCTTATTTTTGTTGCCACTTCATAACTGTAATTTTGCTCCTGTTATGAATCAGTGGCCCCTGTGAAAGTGTCGTTCGACCCCCCAAAGGGGTCTTGACCCACAGGTTGAGAGATGCTGCCTTATGGCCTCCAAATGAGGTCATCAAGCTGTGATCTGATTGACAGGCTAGAATACACCCCTCCACAAGGTGACACCAGATGATGTAACTACCACAGATATCATTACTTTTGAACACTTTAACGAAGTCTTGTACAACTGATTTGTCCATTGAAATGTGTCATGATTTTTTGACTCCCTCTCCCATGGGTGTTGATTGTGGATCCAAGTAAAACAATATCCTTGAACAACTTCTATTAGTTTGCTTGGTTGTCATCCTGTTGTTTCATGATATTGTTGATTGGACGAGACATGAGGATTTTTATTTTATTTACTTGATTTGTAACCCCTACTGAAAGCTGTATTCTTTGATTTTCATCACGACATGCTTCAAGTCCACATCGTTTTCAGCAAGCCAGGTTGTATTGTCTGCATATTACTGCAGGTTGTTAATAAACCTTCCTCCAATCCTGATGCTCTGTTCTTCTTCATATAACCATATTTCTCAGATTATTTGATCAGCATACAGATCAATGTTGATTGGTATTGACATTACAACATACAGCATAAGTAAGGTGGACGAATGCAACCCTAACACAAACTTTTCCTGATTTTAAACCATTCGATATCACCTTGTTCTGTTCTAACAACTACCTCTTGGTCTATGTGTAGATTCTGTATGAGCACAATGAAATGTTCTGGAATTCTTATTCTTCAAAATGTTGTCTATCATTGTTACATTCACAAAATCAAATGAATTTATCTAGCCAATAAGATGCATGTAAACATTTTTCTGATATTCTTTTTCCTCAGCCAAGAACCATCTGATGTCAGCAATGGTATCCTTCATTGTAAGTCCTCTGGGGAATCCAACTTGCGTTTCTGGCAGCTCCCTATCAATGGACTACTGGAGCCATTTGTGTATTTTCTTTAGCAAAATGTTACTCGCACATTATGCTAATGATATTACTCAGCAATTGCTACATTCCGCACTCCAGCTCCATTAGCTTGGCCTTGTCTTTCACCTTAGAGGAGGACTTGCTCTGGGATCTCAGGACATAGCGAGGATGCGACAGTCATTGATGTCTGCCCTGGATGTAGGCTTTGAGGTAGTGGAAGTAGCAAGTGACACATTGTTTATAAGGAATTTAAGAGCAAAATCAATTAAAACTAATTTGGGAGGGTCTCATTACCATGTGCTGATCATGCTAAACAATGGTAATAATACAACATCCTTTCCCATAGGGCCAGACCACTCTCAGCCCTTCCCCTTGATAGGCCACTGTCGAGTTCTTCCAAGATTCCCTTCTGTTCACAGACTGTATCTGTCCTGTGCCCTGCTGTTGAAGGCCTTTTTCTAGGGGTCATTCATCCATTCATTCCACAATGGATAAGGAGCCCTGGGGGCATAGTGGTTCCCTACTCTTCCTCAAACATCGGGATGCAAGAATGCATTAGAAATTACTGCCCCTCATATTTTAGCCTGAAAGAGAGACAGGGAATGAAGTGAGTGCACACACACAACACACATTTCGGGGAGGACGGTTGCTTTTAAGACAGCCACCCAAGACGACGTAATGATGACAGAGGAGGGCTGCCTGTGACGCTGCATGGGGTGAACTAAGATGTGAGCTGGGATCTGAGTCCTGAAAAGGTTCCAGCCATGGACGGGCGATCAGGAAAGGCGATTCTCAGCATACAAAAGAGCAAGTGTGAATACCTGAGGTGAATAAAAGATGATTCAGGGAAACACACGCAAAGTCCTATTTAGCAACTGATACCTGAGAAAAGGAAATGAGAGGGTCAGTGAAAAAGAGGATGACACACAAGGCGGTTATGGATTTATGCAGCAGTGGCTACAAGGGGCTCAGCCATAACAATGGTGAGGGTGGTTTTATATGAGGTTCCCATGAGTCACAACTGACGGGCTCGATGGCACCTGCCAACAACTGCCTACGAAAGGAAGCCCTGGTAACCCAGGGGTTAAAGCACTTGGCTGTTAACAGAAACATTCAAATCCACCAGCTACTCTCAGAGAGAGAGAGATGTGGGAGCCTACTTCTCTAAAGGTTATAGCTTTAGCGTGTGCACTACTGAGTCACCACGAGTCAGAATCAACTCAATGGCAGTGGGTTTGGCTCTGGTTTTGTTCTCAGTTGTCCTGGCAGTACAACAAGTTAAGCACGACCACCTCCCTCCCAGCCCCCTGCCATCAAGTCAATTCCAACTCACAGAGACCTTATGTAGGTTTTCCCAGACTGTAAGTCTTTATGGGAGCAGACAGCCTCATCTTTCTCCTGTTGGGCAGCTGGTTGGTTGGAACTACCAACCTTGTGAGTGTTAATTAAAATGTTTGGCCAATTGGACTCCATCCCACCCCTAGTGATTCCATAAGAGAAAAATATGGCAATCTTTTCCCATGAAGATGCGGTAATGATTGCGCAACTCTTTTTGATATGATTGAACTACTGAATTGTATGATATGTGGATTATGTGCCAATAAAACTGTTATAAAAAGATCACAGCCTAGAAAGCCATATGGGAAGATCTACTCGATCACATGGGGTTACTATTATTCCAGAACCATGCAAAAACACCCAATAGTGACCTAGGAAGGGTCACAGCTTTATTTTTCTTCTGAAGTGTATATCCCACTCTCAATTCAGTTGGCCTCTGCCAATTCTCCTGATCTTGATCTGGATACAGAGCAAAATCCGGCAAAGAAGTAGAATGTGTTCCATGGTAGCACCTATTTCTCCATTGCTGGTTCTTGTGATGGGATTGGGCGTATGAACCAAGATGGAGGTTCCAGGGTCTCCCCTTCAGTCATCATCTCCTGACCTCCATCACATGGTCTTGATATATGTCTGATGAAGATCCAGTAGCTCAATCCAGACTGTACTATGCTCCTGGAGTGAGGTTGATATATTTTGACAGCCATATCATCACAGAGCTCTCTAGCATCACTTTATCCAACATTTTACTTCAATAGATGAAACAACTAAACTTCAGAGAGGTTGAGCTAATAACCTGGAGCCACACAGCAATTCAGTGGCAGCAGTAGGGTACTAATGATACGGGCTATTTTACCATAATAACAGAACATATGTGCACCAGTATGAAAGACATTTTATGTACACAATCCTATATGGTATTGAAAAAGTCAATAAAGGGAAGGAACTTCATTAAGTGGCTTTTAATGGAAATTTTGAAGTTGAAAATCGTGTTCCTCATTTGGCATCTTGTTGTCTCTGGAGACACATATGCCATCAGAGTCTGTTGTTTTTGTTGGTAATTGCCATTGAGCCAATCTTCAACCCTTCATGTACACATGTGACGGAGTGGAACTGCCCCACAGGATTTTTTCCAGGCTATAATCTTTACTTTGAATCGCCTCATTTATTTTTAATCTGTATTTTCAGTCAGTTCATATGCCCATGAAAGTTGGACGTTGAATAAGGAAGACTGAGAGAGAAAAAATCAGTGCATTTGAATTACCGTGCTGGCAATGAATATATATAGCAAGGACCATGGACTGCCAAAGGAACAAACACATCTGTCTTGGAAGATGTACAGCCAGAGTGCTCCTTAGAGTCAAGGATGGTGAAACTTACCTCACATACGTTAGACGTATTGTTAAGAGATATCTGGGACAAATCCCTGGTTAGTGGGCTATCCCTTATAGTTGTTGATATTCTGAGCATGTGAGCCCGTCAGCATGTGTGTAACTGATCCAGCATATTGTCTAGGACCACAGAAAACCCCATAGAAGGTGAGGTAAGAGAGTTAGTGGGGTACACGTACATAAGCACCAATGAGCCGCCCGTTAGACATTCTTCCTCTGTGCTTCTATACTGTCATCTTCTACTTGTGTGTTAGGTTGGTATGACTAGAGAAACAAACCCAGAGGTACTCATATATGTATAGGAAAGAGCTTTATATCAAAGAGCAATTATCTATTGAGAAAACATCCCAGCCCAGTCCAGATCAAGTCCATAAGTCTGATATTAGCCCATATGTCTTATACTAGTCCATACATTCCTCTGCAGACTCACACAGCACATGCAATGATACTGAACATAGGATAATCAAAGGCCTTGTGGATCCAGTGGCAATGGAAGCATCACCATGTGGCTCCTCCTGCTCCCCAGTGCGTCTCCTCTGAATTAAGGTGAAGCAGAGAGAGCGTGGCCTGCTTCCTGGGAGAAAGAAAAGAAGTTCCCAGAATCCTCATATCAAGTTGACATGAAATTATGTAACTATACCAACTTGGAAAGTGGAAAAAAATGTGGCCAAATTTCAGAGATGTGTGAAAAGGGAAATGAAACCATTGATCAAGGTCCATAATGTAAGAATTGGGAAGGAAAAAAAAATGTATATATACCCCATCCCCCAAAAGGGACATTAATCACTAAGAAGAAAATCTAGATAACTGCTCAAGTACTCAAGAAATAATCTATAGGCAATGATAATAAAAGGAAATGCCTATTTCATGTATCCCATTAATGACGGTTTAATACAGATGCATGTGTGTGTATATGTGTGGAACTTCATATTACATGCGTTAGACACGTTGTCAGGAGAGACTAGTCCAGGAGAAGAACAGAATGGTTGATAAAGTAAAGGACAATTAAACAGAGGAAGGCCCTCAAGGAGATGGATTGAAGTGGGGGCCGATACCATGGCCTCAAACATCGAAACAATTGTGAGGGTGGTGTGGGAGCAGGCAGTGTTTTTGTTCTGTTGTGTATGTGGGGATCTGTCTCAATGGCACCTAACAACAACATGTGTGTGTATCTACAAGGAGGTAACCACCCTCCTCCCCCAATGGGTTTTTTCCCCAAAGCTACATATTAATTGTTTTTACAAAACACCCTTATCACCTTCAAAGTACTCTCTACTATATTTGTCAAATCTGCGAATCCATGATTGGAAACATTTTTCAAACTCATGTTTGGATGGCTGGCAGCACCTCCTCGTTTTTCTCTTCACCTCTTCTACATGTCCAATGGCGTTCCTACCATGTCCCTCTTCATTCACAGAAACAAAAAGAAGTCACAACTGAGAGAGATAGGGTGAGTGAGGTAGGTGGAGCAAGAGAGGTATGCTGTTTTTTTGCCAAAATCTGGCACACTGAGATGGCTGTGTGAGCAGGTGCACCATCGTGGTGGCAAAACCAGCCTCCCATTTGCCACAAATTATGCCTTTTTTGTCGCACTCTGTTAGGCAATCTTGTCAGAGACTCTAAATAGAAAGCTTGATTAACATGGTGGAACAAACTCCAAATGCACTACGAGTGGACATTCTCATCCATTTGGGTAGGTGATGGACATCCAGAATGAGGTTTGTCATCGGTGGACATTTTGCCTATTTTTGAAACGAGAAAATCACTCATATACTTGAGATTTTTCCCATAGGGCTGTCCTTGCAAGCTGTGTTCAACATCACAACACTTTCTGCAGCATTTTTCTTGAACAGGAAACAAAATTTCACAGCAGCATTCTGTTTTCTTACATCACCTAACACACACACACAAAAATGAGGTTTGAGTAAAACTGCTTTCACAAAAAAATTCACTGTGACCAGAGAGAAACTTCCCATGCAACACCACTGGGTGCACTAACTCAGAGAGAGTTGCTCGCCTAATGGGAAAAATACATACTATGAAAGCTGCACTTTGCCCAGTGAAATTTAGGTTGGTTTTTTTTTTCATCCCCTCCTATTATGTATATGTGTAATATTTAACACTGATGAGTACCTGTTCGATTAGGATATACTTGTCCAAGTTCAAGTTTCGCATGGTCAAAGCATTCTGAGAAGCAATCCAGCCTCGTGAATCAAGATACTTAGCAGTTAGTTCACTCGTTGTTGTTGAGTAATTCATTTTAAGAAATCTTCTTTTAAAGTATTTAACCATACTTGCTCAAACAACTTATGAGTAAAACTTTCCCTTAGAGTGGTTTTGTAATAGTATAGATTAAAATCGACCAAAATATCTATTAAAAACATACGTACCAAGGGAGATTTTGCTTAGAGATTTTGCAAGCAGGAAGCCCATCTGACCGAATGTCTGAAGGAATTCCTGGATGTGGCCATGACACTATAACCATTAATACCCTGACCCTCTGGGTCAGTCGTCATTCATGGAACTGACTCAGTATTAACCAAGCCCACGAAGAAGCCGACGAGGTAGGATTTGGATCATCAGCAGATTTGCTTGTTAACAAGGGCCTGCTGATCAAGATGTGGCTAAAAATTTGTTCATCTGTTTTGAAGCATCCTGTGAATTCTGAGACTAAAACCTCAAGAGAAAATATAAATGAATCCGTGGCAAAAATACTTCCTTCCAAAGATATTCATCGTAACGGTCTTTATAATACTCAAGCTTTACAAACAAGTATTGTAGGATCAATCTACACATGGACTGATAGGCTTCTGCTAAGACACTTGATTTTCACGACTTAAAGTTAGTGACTATAATACTTAGTTGTAGTTGTCTTGGTAACTAACCAACAGGTGATGGTTTGCATTTGCCAGTAGATACTTGGGAGAAAGGCATGGCAGTGTGTTTCCATAAAGGTTTACAGCCATGGAAACCTTCTCCAGCCATTCTGCCCTGTCCTACTCTCCAAGTGAGAGTCGGCTCAACACTAGTGGGTCTGACTTTGATTGTGTATAGTTCAGGGGGAAAAAAATCCTCCATAGAGTAGAAAATCAATGCTATACTGTAGTCTTTGTGTAAGATTTTCAGAAAGGGACACGATAAGATGGGGTCTTATGTACGTTCATGGGGAAACGAGTGGTACAGACGAACACAGCAGCGATTGTAGCAAGTGAAAGCCATTGCTCCACACACGAATTCAACCAGACATTGGGTCCTCGGGTGGGAGGGTGGTGAGGCCTTGGCTTTCCTGACTTTTTCTTTCATTTTCCTCCCTTTCTTCCTTCTCTCCTCCCCTCCCTCCTTCCACTCCTTTATTTTACTTTTCCCCAACTCTTCTTTGGTCATTTGAAATGCAACCATGGCGTTCAATGTATTCAGTGTCTTCGGGACAAGCTTGACCACAGTCCCCTGAGAGCAAAGGAAAATCTATAAGCCTTTATTCAACAAACTCAGAGAGAGCCTTCCCCATGGGAGCCTTCACACACACTGGTAGGGAACGTGGTTTCCTAAGAAGAGGCAAAGACTGGAACTATGAACTGACGATTTAAAACAACTGTGGACAATTATTGAATGGAATGTGTACAAAGGACTGATGAACTCAGCAGGGTATCTAGGGAAAACATTTAGCCTTTGAATTGGAGTTTATCACTCAGTGTTTCTCAAAGTCTGTGTCAAGACAACCCTCATACTTGGAAACGGTAGCGTCCTGTCATCCAATTTCTCATCTGTTCTGCCTTGTGAATGTGAAGAGTTTTTATTTGGAAGTGTGAGTTAAATCTTTCCCATACAATGCCAAGGGAAAGAGCCAGGGATTTCACTACCTTGCCAACAAAGACCTTTCTGTTAGAAAGGGTCCTTGCCAGTGGGCTACCAAGAAGAAACAGATGGGAACTCACACTGGAATCCTGTGAGGGGCACTTGGTGTCCCAGCATGGGGCAGATGCTGAAATCACTTACAGCTGCTAGCTAAAAGGCTGAAGGTTTGAATCAACAGGGAAGTATGTTGGAAGAAAGTGCTGGTGATCAACTTCTGAAAAAACAGCCAGTGAAAATATTATGGTGAACAATGGCAGAAACCATAAGGTTTCTATAGAAACCATAAGGTTTCTATAATTTATAATTTTCTATAATTTATATAAGTTATATAAGTTATATAATTTATAATTTTCTATCATTATAATTTTATAATCTATAATTTTCTATAATTTAGAAACCATAAGGTTTCTATAATTTAGAATCAATTTCATGACAACTGGTTAGCTAGTTCTCAGTGGGACTCACTCCAGACGTGTGGGAAGAATGCAGGGGAACCGCCGAGAATACGGTAACTTAGATCATTATAAGGAGTGGGGCCCGGGGGACAGTTACTGGCTTGAGTGAAATAGTGTCTCCAACTGGGAGCTAGAGATCTAGGCAACTCCTAGGGCAGCAGGCCAGGCAATAAAGACCCTGACATTCCTCTTGTCACCTTTGAATATCCAGCTGGCTTTCCCCAATGACCAAATTGATTCAGAAGCAGAATGCAGTCCACGGAGATCAGCCTCCTGAAGAAATGCTCTGTGTGGAAAAGCTTAGAGAAGGGATCCTGAACACAATCCAAACAAGGAATACTATTCCTCATATTGTTGTTGCTAGGTGCCATTGGGTGGGTTCCAACTCCTAATGATCCAATTTACAGCAGAAGAAAACACTGCCTTGTCCTGTGCTTGCCTCACACTCATTGCTGTGTCTGACCCTAATGTAGCTACTGTATTAATTCATCTTGTTGAGAGTCTGCCTCTTTCTCACTGGTTCTCCAAAGTATGATGACCTTCTCCAGCAACTGATTCCGTCTCACAGTCTGTCGACAGTGCTGGGGGGAAAGGCTCGCTAGCCTTTCCAGCTATTCTTCCAAGGCGGATTTGCTCCTTCTGCTGGTTCTCCATTCTAGAGTCAAGCTCCTTGGCCAATACGATTCCTTATGAGATAGTGCACTTCTCATTATTTGCCACTGAGGGCTTAAAATGTCATTTTTTGGTATAAAAACAAGCAGATGACATGTGGACCAAATGGCCTAAAAATCTCCATTTATTTCTGAGATTTGGCCTTTATTAGGTGTCTCGAATGAGCTAATGAATACATGAATAACCAACACAACTAAAATCAAGTATTATGGTCACCAGTTTCAAGTCAGGAAAGTCAAACTCTATCTCTTTTATAGAGCAGTAATATTTCTAGCATCCACACTGATTATCTTTGGGAGATTTTACAAAGCAATGAAACCAATGACATATTTAATTGACGTCTGGGTGCTGATGATCAGCCAGCACAACCGGGGATGAATTTCTAATTAGTCTTTTGAATTCCTATGGCGTATGGGGGAAAAGATGAGGGTTTTCACTTCCTTATAGAGTCACACTCTTAAAAACACACAGTGGCAGTTCAACCTTGTCCTATAGGGTCACCATGAGTACAAAATGACAGAGAGACAGAGAGAGAGAAAGGAAGCGCCTGTAAATAAGAAAGAACACATATTCAAAGCTTATTATGTGGCAGTGACTGTGAGACAGACTGTATTTTGACTCATGGACTCTCAGAGCCACGGTGGTGCAATGGTTATGCATTGGGCTGCTAGGCAGAAGGTCTATAGTTTGAAAGCACAGGCTTCTCAGTGGGAGAAAGAAAAGGCTTTCTACTCCTGTAAAGAGCTAGAGTCTCAGAAAATAGTAGTTGCAATTCTATCCTGTCCAATAGGGTCACTATGAGTCAGCATTGATTTGAGGACAGTGACTTTGCTGGGTTGTTTTCAATCTGTGAAGTGCCTCAAGGACTAGGTCTTGTGATGGTCATCTCCCTGGGAAAAGCCACAGGACATTGCCTGTCAGAACATAATGTGCCCATTGTCCAAGCTGCTCCTCTCAATCTTCTGCCATATCAGCACTGAAATCACACAATCCCGGCTTCCAAGGGTACCCCAGACAGAGACTGAGCATGCAAGTGAGGAAATGACATGGGATCTGCCCTCCTCTGGCTTTCGTTGGGACAGGAAGAATTCAATTCCGAGCAATCCTAGTGCCATTGCCCAAGAAGAGTCCAGGCATGTCCCCAGCCTCCAGCCTTCTTCGTCCTGTTCTGACACCAGCCTTTCCCCTGATGACACACTTCTCTGCCAGATTTGAAAATACAATGCAAAGGCTGCACAGATTTCCGCAGACAATACCCGTAGTTATGGGACATTACTGGGGAAGTTAACCAGTTACCACAAGTTAGGCTCAGGAAATACAAACGATGTAGTCTTCTGCTCATAGCAGTGCCTCTTCTCAGCCAGTAGTCCTGTCTCTCTCAGACACTTATTCCCTGACCTCTGCCTTATTCTGTAGGTTGAGCAACCTGCCACTCTGCCTCTCTAACTCATGGTCTCCATGTTGCGCTCTGCTCTGCCTCCTAATCTCACATTTGTTGGTTCTTTTGGCAGTCTGTGGTGCTTCCAATATTCCTCACCAGCACTATAACTCAAATGCATCAATTTTTCATTGGTCTTCCTTATTCAGTGCCCAATGTTCACATGCATATGAGGCAATTCCAAATACCAGGGCTTGGGTCAGGGGCACCTTAGTCCTCAAAGCAACACACTTGCTTTTCAATCCTCTAAACGAGGTCTTGTGCAGGAGATTGCCATTTGCCACGTGTCTGCTTCCATGAGCATGGATTGTGCCATTAGTATGTGCATTGTGCCATTATGCATAGTGCAATAGAGCAAAATGCTACCGGGTTCGACACCATCCTCACAGTTTGCTTTGTTTGAGCCCAATGTTGCAGCAACGGTGTCAATCAATCTTATCGAGGGTCTTCCTCATTTTTGCTGACCTTCTACTTTACCAAGCATGATGTCCTTTTCCAGGGACTGTCCTCTCCCAATAGCATGTCCGAAGCATATGAGATAAAGTCTCACCCAAGAGCGTGCTAATTGTACTTCTTGCAAAACAGATTTTGTTTCTTTTGCCCATCCTTGTCTTTTCCATATTCTTTACTGGCACCATCATTCCAATGCTTAGATTTGTCTCTTGTCCTCCTTATTCATTGGCCAACTTTGACATGCATAAGCCATGATTAAAAATACCATCATGTGAGTCAGGCAAATGTAGGCAGTTCAAGAGATAGCCATACTCTCCCACACTTTAGAGAGGTCTTGTTCAGCAGATTGACCCATGCAATCATTTGATTGTTTGACTGCTGCTTCCGCAGCATTGAATGCGGATCCAGACAAGAGGAAATCCCTGACAACTGCACTCTTTCCCACATTTGTTTATCATGCTGTTACCTGCGGGTCTAGTTGAGAGGATTTGGATTTTCTTTATATTGTGTTGTAATCCATACTGAAGACTACGCTCCTTGATCTTCTTCAGCATGTTCTTCAAGTCCTCCTTGATTTCAGCGAGCAAGGTTGTGTCATCCACACATTGTAGTTGTTAACAAGACTTCCTCTAATTTTGATGTCATGTTCTTCTTTGTATAGTCCAGCTTGCCAGATTATTTGCTCGGCATAGAGGTTGAATAAGGCTGGTGCGAGGATCCAATGCTAACACACCCTTCCCTGATTTTAAACCATGGTGTATTCCCTTGTTCTGTTCCTCTAACTGCCTTTTGGTCCATGCACCATTTCTGTATAAACACAAGATGTGTTCCAGAATCCCCATTCTTCTCAATGCTATCCATAGTTTACTATGATCTGCACAGTCACGACATGATCCATAAAACCCAAGTAAACCTGTTTGTGGTATTCTCTGCTTTAAGCCAAGGTCCATCTGACATCGGCAGTGATGTCCTTTGTTCCACGTCCTTTACGGAATCCAGCTTAAAGTTCAGACAGCTCTCCGTAGATAATCTCATTAGTGGATCCAAACCCATGCAGGGAGGATCAAGAATTAAAGGAGAATTTCCAGGTGATTCAAATGGTTGATGTGCTTAGCTGCTTATCAAAATGTTACATTTTAAATCCACCCATACGTTTCTTAGAAAAAAAGGCTTAGTGATCAAATTCTAAGAAATTACCCTGTGATAATCCTGTGGCATACATGTCCACTCTGACACACATGGAGTGGCCCTACTTTGAAATTAATTTCAGGACAATGGTCGGGTGATGGTGCCTCATGTGTGTAGGGAGTAACTAGTCGGGGTTTAAACCCAGAGATTTTGGACTCATGAATTTCTACATGCAAACCCACTGAACTACGTTGTATGTTGAGTTACTAACTAGCTGAATTTGCCTGGAAACTCTTTTGGAATGCCTTTAATCCTCATTTAAGTAAACAGTACTTCGTTTATCTATTTTGTTCCTTAACAGGAAATCCAGGAGTGGCTGTGTCCTATCTGGGATTTCTCCACTCCAGCAACACATCTCTGGCCTTTACTTTCAATTCCTTGGGCTCAGATTACTCTGGTTGTTCAAGTTAGACATATGTAAGTGTAAGCGCTTTCCAGTATGTACTAGCTAGCAGTCCTGGTACAGGAGCCCTGATGGTATGGTGACTACACTTTGGTCTGCAATCCACTTGGCTTTCTATTCCCATAAAGTGCTCCAGTCTTGGAAACTCATCGGGGCGGTTCTGCCCTCTCCTATATGGTCGCTATGCATCAACATCTACTCAGTGGCAGTGAGTTTTTGAGTTATGAGATTTCAGACAGGTTATTCATAAACTTTTGTTTTATTATGGGGGAGTAAAATGAGACTATCCTCTTCTGATTCCTGTGTGACTTTGAGGATTGAATAAGTTAACTTTTAAGCACCTAGGAATTAGCTGGCACTTGTAAACTTGTGGGTAATAATTATATAAGCAGCCAATTTTGACAAATTAAAAACTAGGGACACATAAGGAGCCCTATTTATAAGTAACATACTGAATAACATATTACTTACAAATGGTATACTGAAAACCAAACCAACCCTACAGGCTTCAAATCCATTCTGATTCATAGCAACCCTGTAGGACAGAGTAGAACTTCTCCGTTGGCTTTTTAAGGCTGCCTTGTATTTCTTCCATGAAGGGGTTCGGGAGTCTGACCCCCGACCATTCCATTAGCAGCCCCTTTCTTAACCCACAGTACTACCAGGGATTATTATTCGGCCTCATTTTTAAATTTCTTTAAATGGGCTGCTCTAATGTCTGATACCCAGGAGTTCAGAAAACATTCCAATTTGTCATGAAAGCCTTTCCTTCGGCTGCGAGCTCTCTTTGGGGCAGAATTGGGAAGTTCCATTCTGAAGCCTTGCCCATGTTTGACATTTCTCCATATGTTTCCTGTAAACTGGGAGAAAACATTTTGATTTCCTAGCTCTGTAATCTTGTTCCCAGAATTTCTCATAAACTTGAAAACCAAATCATCACTAATGTGAGTTACTATCACAGCCTATGTCATAAGCTGCTTTTTTCCAAGGCGGGAGTGGGGTGGTGGGGGGTGGGGCAGGGAGTAAGGGAAGCATTAAGAAGGTCAGTCTTCCATGCCACAACTTGATTCTCAATGAGGCAGACCCACATTTCTGATTCCCACTGCTTCTAAAGGTTCTCTTTTTTAAACCATCATTTAGGGTGCTAAAGCTAAGTCTAAGACCTCTTCAGAGGATCGAAAAGCCAAGGTTTGACCTTAGCCATCTTCTTTTCAATCCCCTCATACGCATGTGCATGTTGGACATGGGATATGGAAGACAGAGGAAGAACGATGCATCTGAGCCATGGTGTTGGTGAAGAGCAGGGGAGAAACCATAGGCAAATGGCTCTCTCTTAAAGACGTATGGCCTGAGCATTCCTCAGAGGCAAGGATGTGACATTTTGTCTTACACCTGTTGGACGTGTTGCCAGGGGACAGCATTCCTCAGAGAAGGACATCGTGTTTGCTAAAGCAGAGGGGCAGCGACAAAGAGGAAGGCCCTCGATGACGTGGATCGACGCTGTGGCTGCGAAAATGGGCTCAGGCAGAGGACCAATTGTGAGGATGGCACAGGACTGGGCAGTATTTTATTCTGTTGTGCATCGTGTTGCTGTGTGTCAGAACCTACTCTAGGACACCTAACAACAACAACATGCGATGGAGCTACCTCCTCTCTGTCAGTTTGTTACACTGTGGGCACTGTGTGTTGCTATGTGCTGGAGCCACGGTCATTCCAATGGTCTCTTATCAGGTGAAAGTTGGACCTTGAATAAGGAAGACTGAAGAAGAATCAATGCATTCGAAATATAGTACAGTACTGGCAAAGATACTGACACTTCCGTGGCCTGCCCAGAGAACAAATAGATCTGTCTTGGAAGAAGTACAGTCCAAATGCTCTTTAGATGCAGGCATGGTAAGACTTTATCTCATATACTTTGTAGATGTTATCTGGAGAGATTAGTGCCTGGAATAGGACAGTATGCTTGGTAAAGTTTGTGGGCTATGAAAAAGAAGAAGTCCTATGACACAGTGGCTGTAAAGATAAACTCTATAATATATATATAAAACACTCCGTGATGCTGCACCATATATGTATATGGTGTGTTTCATTCTGTTGCTATGAGCCAGGAACAACTGACAGAACCTAACAACAACAACATGCTGCTGGAAGTTCTGACACTGGGAATTTCAAATAACACGGCGTAGACAGGTTTCACCGGGACTTCCAAATTAAGACGGACAAGCGGGAAAGGCTCAGAGATATACTTTTGAAGCTCAACCAATGAGAATCCTATGGATAACAATAAAACATTTCCCAACTCACTCGCTAAGACATGTCATCAGAAGAGTTCAATCGGCAGAGGAGGATTTGGCATTTGGTGGCACTCAGGGCCATCGAGGGTAATGGAGATCCTCAGGTAGATGGATTGGCACAGTAAAGGTCTTTAATGGGTCTACAATCATAAGGATGATGTAGGACCAGGCACCATTCCATTCTGTTGGACGCAAACTCAAACAGCTATATATCTGCGCATCTTTACTGGAAATTAGAATGCTGTTGTTACGTGAAATTGAATCAGCTCTGATGCTAATCAACCCCATGCACAATGGAAGGAAACACTGCATGGTCCTGCATACCCTCATACTGGTCCCTGTTTCAGCCCCCTCTGGTAGCCATGGTGATGATCTGTCTCCCTGAGGGCATTCCTCTTTTCGCTGCCCCTCCCACTTTACCAAAAATCATGTCCTTCTCCAGGAACTGCTCTCTCCTGACATTTTGTTCAAAATATGTAAGATCAAGTCTTGCCATCCTTGCCTCTCAGGAGCACACTGGCCTTACTTCTTCCAAGTCCTTTGAGCCACCAATGGTTCTTTGAATAGTCTTCTAGTACCACAATTCAAATGCATTGATTCTTCTTCAGTCTGCCTTATTCAGTGTCCAACTTCCACATTCATGTGAGGCAACGAAAATTTCTATGGCTTGGGCCAGTCCACCTCAGTCCCCAAAGTAACACTGTTGCTTTTCCATACAGAGTCCTTATTCAGCAGATGTGCCCAATGCAAACCTTTGTTTGCTCTATTGACTGCTGTTTCCAGGAGCATTGATTGAATTCAAGCAAGACCAAATTCTTAGCAACTTCAACCTTTTCTCCATTTATCACGATGTAACCATTGGTTCTGTTGTGAGGATGTGGGTTCTCTTTACATTAAATCCTAATCCATACTGAGGCTACAATCCTTGCTCTTTATCGGCAAGTGCTTCAAGTCTTCCTCACTTTCAGCAAGCAAATTTGTGCCATTTACATAGTAATGCAATGGGCATTAGAACAATGTGTGGGGTTTTACAGTCATCAATGCTATCATAAACTTTTTTCAATCCAGTTTCAAACTGGGGACCTTTCACGTGTAATGAGAATGTGATACGCAATACACTATGGAAACCACATACACTGTATAGCCCCACCTGGTGGGAGTGGACAACAGACTATTGTATGAATGGATTGTGTAAGATATGGGGGGAAATTTTTTTATAGAAAGAAAAATGGTTCCTGGGGGACAGGGTATGGGAGGGGATAAAGGGGAGCTGATATCAAGGAGTTTAAAAAGAAAACAAAGTTTTGAAATGGAGTATTCTAGCAATTGTACAATACTGCTTGATGTGATTGCACTATGGAATTTTGTGATATCTGTAAGAGCTCCCAATAAAATTATTAAGAACACAAAGAATGGTGTGTGTGAGAATTTGCTTCTGTCTCTAAGCTGTGCCACCTTAGATAATTCCCTTAATTTCTTTGACTTCTCATTTCTCCTCCTGGGCTATGGGCATCATTTGTCTTTTGTTAGTGCTTTGTTAGAATTAAATGAAATAATGAACGTTAATTACCAGGCAAAATGACCGACTTTCAGAGGAATAAGTCAATGGTCACAAGCCCACATATACACGCTTGATCCCTTCTGCTTTTTCATTTAGTACTCACACTGTTATGTCTCTAGTCCACATTGAAAGTTCCCAATGCCCTGCTGGATCTTGTAGGAGAGAATGTCTATTGCTTTACTTCCAACGAAAGTGAAGACTGGCTTGTTACACAGCCTGGTGACTGTTGTTTTCAATTAAAAACAACAACTTCAATTGTCATTGAATGTATTCTAATTCATGGTGACTCCACAGGGCAGAAGAGAACTGCCTTTGTGGATTTCTGAGACTGTAACTCTTTGTGGAAGTAGAAAGCCTCGTCTTTCACCCTTAGAGCAGCTGGTGGCCTTGTGATTTGCAGCCCAAAGCATAAACCATGATGTGACCACGCCTCCTGCTGTCAGTGGACATCGTTAGTGGACATTGTGATGATATATTGTTTGGCTTGGGTTTCACTTAAAAAGACATATTACTACTCTCCTACTAACAAAACTTATATTATGGAATCAAAATTTAGGCCACACATAATACTCTTTTGCTTCTGTTTATCACTTTATCTACCAGGTCTTTAAGCGGCTTCTTGGAAGTAAATCTGAAAATACCTGGAAAGGCTCATGTTCCTGTCCCATGGCTATTGCTTATGTTGTAAAATACATTCAGCAGGAAGCATTTTCTGCCCCTCAATAGTCTAGAAGAACAATACTATTCTCTTAAGAACAATGAGTCTTATTAAATGGTCTTCTTTAAAGTGATTGTATAGAACTTTCCATTTTTTCTAAAAATTGCTATCTTCATTGGTTCACTTAATGGAGTTCACTTCTCGATATGTTTCTTGGGATGACAAGCCCTGATGTTGATAGGCATAGGTATGCAAAGTACCTGATTCTCTCCTCAGAATGAGCTCCTATGAGTATCATGATCCTGGCATGGCCGAGCAGAACACAGAGATGGGATCCTGGCTGAGAGAGGATTTTGTTTGTGCCAGTAGGGTAGTTGATGGTTTTCTCGGACTAAATTGTCATTGTTTTTAGTTGTTATTAAGTTGGTGCCAGCTCATGCATGATCTCATGTATGACAAAGCACAGCCCAGCCTGCGCTTCATGATCACAAGTAGGTTGACGTCTATTGTTATGGTTATGTGCCAGCCCATCTCAGGGTGACTCTCTCTTCTTTTCTCCCATCCTCTTCTTTACCAAAGGAGCCCTGATGGTGAGGTGTCTTACTAATTGGGCCTCTAACTGCAAGATCGGCTGTTCTAAACCAGCAGCTGCTCTGTAGGAGAACGACAACATTTGCTGCCTCTAGGAAGAGTTCCAGTCTCAGAAACCCACAGGGCTGGCTCTATTTCATCCTACAGGGTCACTGTGAGTCGAAATTGACCCAGTGGCCGTGAGTTTGGTTTGGCTTTTCTCCTTTACCAGGCAGGATGCCCTTTTTCTAGTGATTCGTTTTTTTCTGATGGCTTTGAGGTCAAGTGTAGGACCATTTGTGAGGATGGCGCGGGACCGGGCTGTGTTTCATTCAGTTGTCTATGGGGTCAAACCGACTTGATGGCACTGAGCAGCAATGGCACATCCGCTGTAAGCCAGATGGATTGGCACGGTGGCTGAAACAATGGGCTCAAACACATCAATAATTGCCTCTAAGGAACATTCTGTTTCTATGGAGAAGGTTAAAGCTACATGCTTCCAGAAATGTGCATTTTCATTTTTCCAGAAACATGCATGGTTGCATGCCTATTGTAGCATCCACTTTGTACTACCTTTCCACAGGAGTCTTCTCCTTAAACATAAGCTAAAAGGACAGTGAAGGTATTCATTTTAGGCTCCTGAGAAGGATCCCAAAACATTATCTCCTGCTTTTGCCTTTTTTATAACCCTACTCTTGGATGCACCACAGGACAGTCTTTTAAGAATAGTCTCTACCTAGGGCAAGAAAGAGGCCAGCAGTCTGTGAATCTGTGAGCATCTGTCCAAGGGATACTGAGGTTGGTTCTAGAATTATGCTCTCCAGACCTAAATTCCCACTTCACCACTTGTTCGTGGCTTAAACCTGGACAAGTTACTTAATTTTTCTCTGTCTCAATTTTTCATCTATAAAGTGGGCATAACAGTTATAGTTCAATGGCTTATTTTGAGGACTAACCTAAATAGGTATTACATGTGAAATGCCAAGACATCAGTTAATGTAACCTCTTATTGTCAAGAAACCCTGGTGGTGCTGTGGGTTAGGCATTAGGCATGAGGGTGCTAACCACAGGTCCGTGGTTCAAATCCTTTAACTGCTCCGATGAACAGCAATGAAGCTGTCATGTTACATTCAGCAGCAGTGGGTTTATTTTCACTGTATATATTTCCCCTCATCCTTCTGATGGCCTGGTTGCTGTGTTGAACCCTATCTGGCCTGTTCTTGCTAGTCCACAAAGCATTAATAATAGCCTACTGGGTCAAAGTTTATGAAATCATGCCTAGCCTCACCAATGCTTAGGGATGTCAGACTCTGTCCCATGACTCAGTTTTATTATCTCTAAAAGGGGCTGGACCATCAAGGAGAATGTTGTAAGGCTCATCTGAGTTCATTCATGCTGTGTAATGTTATTATTCCTCAATGATGGTATTGTGCGATGGTATGAATCTTCATCGATTCTATCAGAAACGTTTACACAGGATTGAGTGCTTAGGGATACGTTTTTGAAATGGCAGCATATGGGGTTTACTTATTTAAGACTTTTACCTTTGTGCCCACTAGTTGATGTTACATCTTTCAATTTTATTGCAGCCATTCAGTGCTAATTACTAATGTTTCTAATGCATTCAGTAACATTTCTTATAATTGGGAGGGAGCTTAGAAATGTTCATGGGTTGATTCCATTATCTTTCAATTACACTCTTTCATCACATTTTTGAAGTACCCTCTTATTATTATTATTATTTACCGCCCATTGTTCTGGGAAGAGGGGCCTTCTTTTGATCAGCAGGGTGGAGGAGCAGGCCAGGAATCACTCCTCCTATTTATCCTGCTTTCTGTGGGACATCCACCCTCACAGATGGGCATTCACTGACCAAAGTGAAGCAGGGAAGAGCAAAGAGCCTTTGAGAACAGTTTGTTGAAAGACATTTTGCTCTTTGTGCATAGACATCATATAAAACTTCACGTAACCAAGGCATGTAACCAAGGTAGGGCATGTAACCAAGCTACAAACCCCATTGACCAGTGAGTGCACTCCACTGTTAATGCTACTAATCAGTGAACCCATTTTCTTTACTTTTAGAATGAACTCATACCTGAAAGGGGCTTATTACACGAATCATTCTTCACTGGAGGGAAGAAAATACTCTTTGTTTTTGTTTTTTTCTTTTTAACTATGCTAGGAATATATTGAAGGAGCCCTCATAGTGCTATGGGTTAGAGTGTGGGCTGCTCACCCCTGGACCAGAGGTTAAAACTCATCAGTCACTCTAAGGGAGAAATATGAAGCTATCTGCTACCATACAGATATTCAGTCTTGGGAACCCAACTTACGGTCAAGATGAGTTTGAATCAACTCAGTGGGAATGGGTGTCAATGGAAACTCAACACTGAGTGAACTCTGATTCCAAACAATCCCAAAGTTCTCCACTTCTGACTCTTTAGTATGGCTCATGAATCTCTTAACAGAAACCACACTCATTATCCCAGCCCACCCTCCTTATCCAAACCCCAAGTTTATCCTAGGATCAACAGCTTTCCCTCTAGCTCCAACAAAGGTTATTCACAGCACAGCGATTGTCTAGAATCAGACCCGCGGTAATCAATTGTGGGCTGGCTTGTTCTTGCAATAGGCACACACTAGGGTAAGATAGCATCCAGAAACTGTCACTCAAAGGTCTATTGTTCTTGCTTAGGTCAGACTTCAGGCATGCTGAACTAGCTGATTAGGGGCATAGGACCAGGCTATTCACACAGTCCTAAACACTATCCAAAACTACCCCGAAGATTTAAGATGAAAATGACAGCAATGATGCAAGCAATGCACAGTTCAAAAAGTTAGGAAAGAAGGAGAAAATAAAATGTTGAAAGAATTGCTGAAGGTAAAATGATGGTTGGTGTTTTAAGCCTTGACCTAATTCACAGCCTTCACTCACTGCCGTGGAGTTGGTGCTGACTCACAGTGACCATATAAGACAGGGTAGAACTGTCCCTGTTGGTTTCTGAGGCTATCACTGTGTATGGCAGTAGAAAGCCTGGTCTTTCTCTCTCATAGAGCCTGGTGGTTTTGAACTGCTGACCTTGAGCATCACAGTCCAGCATGTAACCACTATGCCATTAAGGCTCCTAGAAAGCACAGCACTAGGGAAACTAATTAACCTATCTGGGGAGACCTGATAGCACAATGGTTTAGTGATGGGCTGCTCATTGAAAATATGTGGATGAATAAGTGAGGCTCAGGGTGTAGATGAGTCTGTTTGAGGGGTGTGCCTGAGTTCTTGAAGTTGTCAAGGATTCATCAGGCTTGAATCCACAGTCAATGCTCATGGAAGCAGCAGCCAAGAAATGAAAAGAGGTGTTGCATTGACTAAATCTTCTGCACAAGACATCTTTAGAGTGTTGAGAAGCAATGATGTTACTGAGTTAGTTAATTGTGCCAACCTGGCCGATAATCACATGTGGGGCTAATTGAAGGCGGAGGGATAAATGGGTGGTGAGCCTCCCCTTTCTAGTTCTCAGGTCTCTTGTTTTGTGATGGTTGCACCGGGTGCAGCTGCCTTAGCAGTTCCCTGCTTCAGCTTGCAAGATTGACTTCCTACAAGACATCCCCAAGGAGAAGCTACATGGACCTATCCCGATGCAGCCCTGGGTGCTGGAGCAGCCATGTGGAGACCCCTGCTAGTGCTGAGATGCTTGTTTGTTCACTGATTCAGCTTTCCTCCTGCAGTCGGCATCATTGCCTCTGTTTTGTGAAGTGGAGGACTTTGTGGACTGGTGTTGGGTTAATGGGTTAATGTTGGACTTGTGGACTTGGGCAACATTGGGTTGGCATGTTTTTGTGATGCACATTTTCTTTACATAAAACTCTCTCTTATACATGAGTTGTTGTGGATTTGTTTCTCTAAAGTACCTAGACTGTTACAGTTACTTTGAGGGCTAAGTTACGCCTGATCCAAGCCATGGTATTTGCAATTGCTTAATATGCATGTAAAAGCAGGGCATTGAATTAGGAAGACCTAAGAAGAACTGATGCATGTGATTATGAGGTGAAGAATAACTGTTTGCCAAAAGAACAAACAGATCTGTCTTGGAAGAAGTACTGCCAGAATGCTTCTTAGAGTCAAGGATGACGAGACTTCATTTTACAGACTTTTGACATGTTATTGGAGAGACCAGTTGCAGGAGAAGGACATCATGCTGGGTAAAGTGGACCAGCGGCTGAAAGCAGGAGGGTCCTTGATGAGATGGATTGCCAGAGTGACTGCAACAATGGGCTCAAATATAACAACAATGGTGAGGAGGGCGCCTGATTAGACAGTGTTTAGTTCTGTTGTACACAGGGTTGCTGTGCATCGGGACCAACTTGACAGCAGCTAACAACATCGAGAACAACAATCTCTATGCATTTAGTGTAGTAGTTACTACCTGGTTGGTTGCACGGTGTGGTTCTCTGTGGCTACCCAGTGGTTCTTATGGGGTGGGGTGGGGGGAATCTCACTAAATAAGCAGAGCTTACACTCCACTCATTTCCATCCTAATATATCAATCATAGATGTCCCTGATGGCATTAAGGATCTTATGGCACACAGTTCGACTCTGACACTCATGGATTCACCGATGGCATACCATCTACTCTATCGCACCTGGTCTGTTTTTACCTATATCAGTTGCATGGGGGCACATTTGCCCCGCAAAAACAAGCTTCAGATTATAGCTTGCTGTAAGCACAGTACTGGTAATGTCCCTGGTCTGCAATCGGCATTCAGTGAATTGCTGCTGTTTTCCCTTTATATTTCCCTGTGGTCAAATCTGATGTTCATGAGGTGAGGAGCCCTGGTCTATCCTCCTCTGAGACTCCAGGATTGGTGTCCATTGTCTTTGCTGTTGTTATTGTTGTTGGGTGTCATTGCATCAGTTCTAACCCATAGCGACTCTATGTACAACAAAACAGAACACTGCCCGGTCCCGAGTCATCCTCACACCTGTTCCCGTGCTTGAGCCCATGGTTGCAGCCACTGTTCGAATCTCAGCGAGGGTCTTCTTATGTTTTTGCTGCTCCTGTACTTGACCAAGCATGATGCCCTTCTACAGGGACTGGTCTCTCCTGACAACATGTCCAAAGTATGGATGACAAAGTCACAGCAGCTTTGCCTCTAAGGAGCCCTCTGGCTGTACTTCTTCCAAGACAGATCCGTTTAACCCTTTGGCAGTCCTTGGTACTTTCAATATTCTTTGCCAGCGCCACAATTCAAATACATAGCTTCTTTTGGGTCTTCCTTATTCAATGTGTCTTGTTGTTAGGGCCTCTCCAATCAGTGATGCTGCGGACAGCATCACCCAACATACCGGGTCTGTTTCCACCCTCGCGGCCATGGCTCAGTGTGAGCCCGCTTTTGCAGCCACTGTAACTCCACTTCACTGGTAGTCTTGGTGGTTGAGTGGAAGGAGCAGAGTAGGGCTTCCGTGTCTGGGATATGAGCTGCTGAGGCAGAAGATGAAACCTCTGATTACAGTAGATGGATCCAGTGCTAGATTCCTCTTTTGACTCCGTTTGAAGTCAGACCAGCAAGTAGAAACACAAACATCTTTGCAATGGGAAGTGACAGGATCTAGAGGCAGGAACTCCCCAACAAGTAATTCCTGGGGCAAATGAGACTTCCCAGCGAGATAATCTGCAAAAAGTTAGCAAGTGGCAGGGCACGCCTTCAAGGAGATTGGCTCCAAGCTCATGTTTTTCCATCATATCCAGGGTACAGTGGTTAAGTGGCCAGTTACCACTGAAGGTTGCCTTTCCGACTTCACGCAGGGATTCGGCAACAGAACCGCCTTGTGGTCTGCTTCTGCCAAGACTGTTGGTAGTAGGGGCCATCACACAGGCTCGGATCCACAGCAACCCTACGGACAACAGAATGATACACGGCCTCGTCCTGCGCCATCCTCACAATGGTCCCATGGTTGCAGCCATGGTGTGAATTGGTCTCATTGATGGTCGTCCCTTTTCTTGCTGCCCGGCTACTTTACCAACATGCCATCCTTCTCTAGGGATTGATCTCTCCTGAAAATATGCCCAAAGTAGGTAAGACAGAGTCTCACCATTCTTGCCTCTAAGGAACACTCGGAATGTACTTCTTTAAGAGAGATCGATTTGTTTTTTTAAGTAGTCTATGGTTCTTCCAATATTCTTCACCCACACCTTGATTCAAATGCATCCGTTTTACTTCAGTTTTCCTTAGTCGATGTCCAACTTTCACCTTCATATGAGGCGGCAATTGAAAATACCCTGGCTTAGGCCAGGTGTATTGTAGACCTTAAAATCAAATCCTAAAAAAAAAAAAAAAATCACATCCGTGTATAGCAAAACTTTAACGATGTCTTGCGTGGCAGATTTACCCAAAGCAACACATCCTTTGATCTCTTGATTGTTGCTTCCATGAGCATGGCTTGTTGATACGAGCAAGAAGAAATCCTTGCCAATGTCCAGCTTTTGTCCAATTATCATTGTCAAGTGGTGGGGAAGTGTCTCTTCTTTCCATTGAATCACAATCCATACTGAAGCTTTCCATCCTTGATCAGCATCAGTACGTGCTTCAAGTCCTCCTATAAAGATTACACCCAAGAAATTCCTATGGAGCAATTCCACGCCATCACCTGGGTACATCATGGGTCAGAACTGGCCTTCCTTGGTTGGAAGAGGGGTGGGAAAGGAGGCTTGAATGTTTATGGATGGACATGAGTCTCTTTTAAGGCTGATGGAAACATTGGGAATGCATAAGGGCAAGGGTAGAACACGATGCACTTAAATAATGCTACTGAGCAGTACTTATGAGGACTGTAAAAATAGGACGTGCTATGTGACCTGTCTGACCATGTTTTGATGATGTCCACAAGGTTTTCAGTGGCTACTTCCTCAGAAGTGGACAGCCTATTCCTCGTCTGACATACTGTATATATTTAGCACAGCGAAAGCAAACCAGAAAGTCTCCTATTTTGTCCGACCAGCGCTCAGCTGAGGAAAGTGAGCTCAGAGGAGGAAAGAGACTTGCCGCTTTATTCTCCTTCTTCCAAGCAGGGTGGATGTGGTCCAGGCCACGTGCCCTGCGCGGATTGGGATGTGAGCAGTGACGATGGATGAGGGGATAAATAGTAAACCCAAGTGCTGTCTGCTCTTGGCAAAGGCCACTAACTGCATCAGAGCAGAGCATCACTCCGCTCTCCCCCTAATAGAAGCATAAATATGGCCCTGCTCTGCAATGAACCATTTCTTTAGCTCTGCTGACACAACGGGGAATATCCTCGGGAGAAAATTAAATATTGGTGTCATAGGGCTATTAAAGAAACAAATGGCATTGTGTGTTGCTTCCTCCCTCCTCTGGCCCCATCTCTCTCTCCTCAGGCTGGCGCTCAGCTCAGCCTGGGGCTCCAGGCTCTGCCCTGAGGTTGGGGCGGGTTTCTTAAATGCCCAAGGCATGACTTGTGAAGCAGTCTCCTTCTGGCTCTCTTTCTTTTGCTCTTTCCTTCCTGGATTTTCCAATTTCATAAACAGTCTCAGAAACCTACAGGGGGTTCTCAGCATTGACTCGATGGCAGCATGTTGATTTCTTTTTTATAATTCCTTTAAATGTGTTCAAGTTTTAAGATATTCTGCTTTCTGTTCAATTGAGGGATTTAACTGATTTACTTTGTTTTTCTTGTTAGTTTTGTTTGTATGTTTGTTTGTTTTTTAATATTCGTCTATATATGAAATCCAGGATAGACAAATCTATAGAGACATTAACTGGATGAATAGTTCCTTGGGGATATGGCTGGGGAGTTAGGGGTGGGTGGGGGAGGGGAGCTTAACAAGATGAATACAAGAATGAAGAAAATGTTCTACACCTGATCGCGGTGATGATTGTGCAACTCTTCTCGATGCGATCAGACTATTAGATTGTATGATGTATGAGTTATATGCCAATACAACTGTTGAAAAAAATGTTGGTTTTCTAACCGCAAGGTCAGTGAAAGTGAGGTATTCTTCTCTTGTGAAGATCGCAGACTGAAACCCCCTGCAAGAATAGTTCTCCACTGTGTTCTGGGCTCACAATGAGTTGGAATCAACTTGATGGCAGTGGGTTATTTAATGAGCATCATTAAAACATTCTCTTTGGTGAACTAAGTTTTTATAAGGTTAGTTGTCTTTTTGTTTTTAAGTTGTGGAAGTGTAAGCACTTTTATTGGGAACAACATGAAGTTTTACCAAGAGCCTATGTATCTGATTTGTGTTAACCTGGGCCCCATCCTGCTCTGCCATTGAGCACACGAGCAGGTCTGTTCACCTGAGCAGATCACTGGATTCCTCGGGCCTCTGGGTTCCTCCAGATCCCAGTTTGTTTCTCTGTACAATGGAGACCTTGATGATTATTGGACTGGTCAAGTCATCTCTCTCCACAGTTCACATTCTGCCTGGAACTTCAGAATGTGGCCCTATTTGGAAATAGAATGCGTGCAGAGATAATTAGTTGAGGTCATACTACAGTAGGGTGTGTTATTAAACCAATATGATAGGTGTCATTACTCTTAGAGGAGGAGAGACGCAGAGAAGACAAACATGCTTGAGTGGAAAGACAGATGTGTGTACACTGAGGCAGACATGGCATGTGGGATGTGGGTACAAGCCAAGGAATACCACATGGGCTATAAGAATCTTGCAGAAGCAGAGAAGGATCTGCTGCTAGGATCACCACCACTTGACTTCAAACTTCTTGCCTCCAGAACTGTGAGAGGATGAACATATGATGTATAAAGCCCCCCAGGTTAGGGCCACTAATGTAATCTGCAGCCGTAGCACGACAATAACTATTCACAGGGTTGTTTCAGGAATTCTTCACATTGCTAACGCTAGTCTGAATGATGGTATGCAGGGTTCACGGACTCCCAACCTTGTCTTTGATTCCTTCTTCCCTAGGATGGCTCAGGTGCTCTGCTCAGTACTTTGGAGGCCCGGAGAGCAGGCATCTACCTGTCCTCATGGAGTTTTCATCAACCCGGTGCAGCATCTCATATCCCTGACTCGCCAGCTGACAGCTCAGAGAATGCTCACCTTCCGGTGTGTGAAGAGGCCTTTAAAAATGACCAACCGCTTACAAAGGAGTCCTGGTGGAAGAGTGACATATGAGTTGCACTGTTCAACTTGAGGTGAGTAGTTTGAAACCACTGGCCTTCCCAAGGGAGAACAATGAGGCCTTCTACTCCGGGGAAGATTTACAGTCTCATAAACACATAGGAAAGTTCTACTCTCTCCTAGAAGGTAGCTATGAGCTGCACCCCTCTCGATGGCAGTGAGAACCATTTTGAAGCCAACAGAGGAAAGCGCTTAAAAGTTTTGTTGCTGTTGCTGTCGGGGGCCAGATAATCCATTCCAGCCCACAGCGACCTTGTGCACAACAGAGTGGAACACTGCCTGGTCCTGTGCTCTCCTCACCATGGTTCCTGCGCCTGAACCTATTGTTGTAGCCACTGTCAATCCATTTCTTTTAATATCCGCACATTGAGAGAAAAAAACAACGCCCAATACCTGCCATGAATTAATTAACATTTAAAATAGATATGATTTCATGCCCCTCAATTGGATAAGACGCATTTGGGGAAAACAAACAAACAAACAAACATCAGCACTTCTCGGGAGAAGGCACTCATCACACCTGCTCCAGAGACAAGCAGGACATGTCTGTGGGTTCGAGCGCTCTCTCCGATGCCTCGAGGCCTGGCCTCCTTAGGGCCGACAGGTTGGGAATTAGGCCACGGAACTGTGCTCTGATGATGTACCCTCTCCATCACTTCTTAAAGCAGAGCCGGAGCCGTCAAATGCATCTTGTGAGGAAGCGAGGAAAGCAAAAGAAGAATGATGGGTCGCAGCCGACACAGCCGTTACCCTGTGAGAAGGCTGAACGTTCAGTGCATCAGGAGCAAGCACCAGAGAGGGGTAGAACATTTAGGAAGAGAATTGAAGCTTCTCCGCGAGCGTTACCAACAGTCACTGCCACAGGAAGAGCTGCTAACACGACTTGACAAGATCATCAGACCATCAACCGTCTCCTTTGGAGAGAGTGCCAGGCCATGCATTCTCTGAAGGGAATGGCGGCAACATTTGCATTTGATTTCTTAATTGTTGCTTGTGTTTTCCCTCAGTATTTAGACATCTGGAGAAGTCAAACATATAGATCTTTTGCATTAGAAAGAGCTTTGGGGAGTGAGAGGCTGCATTTCATATGGGAATGCATTTTTTTTTTAAGTTTTCACTTTTAATAAATTGTCTTTTTAAAAAAATCTTCCTCCAATCTCTATCAGGAGACAGAAGGAAGTATTCTGACACAGCTCCGGAGTGTAGATTCAACACTCCAGATATGTAATAAGTAAAAACTGATTATAAATATTTGTCTATATGTGTTGAAGAGGGACCTTTTTGGTGCAGAGGTTAAAGCCCTTGGCTACCAAGCAAAAGGTCAATGGTTTGAACTCAGCAGGCATGTTGTAAGACAAAGATGTGGCAGTCCACTTCTGTAAAGATTTATCGTCTCAGAAACTCTATGGTGCTGTTCTACTGTATAGAACACAGTAGCTATGTGTCAGACACAACTCTTTGGCAGTAGGTTAAGTTTGGGTGTATGTATTGACAATGAAAGCATCATTGTCATTCCTAGGCCAACCACAATTACCCCCTGTGGTAGTCTGGGTACTTTAGAGAAACAAATCCACAGAACTCATGTATAAGAGAGAGTTTTATATAAAGGTTAAGTGAACATCAAGAAAACATCCCAACCCAGTGCCGCCCAAGCCCACAAGTCCAACATTAACCCATATCCACAAAGCCCTCCTCCATCTCACAAAACAGACACAATGATGCCGACTGCAGGAGGAAAGCCGAGTCAGTGAATGTGTAAACATTTCAGCGCTGGCAGGGGTCTCCACACAGCTGCTTCAGCACCCAGGACTGCATCAGGGTAGGTCCATGTGGCTTCTCCTCAGGGATGTCTTGCTGGAAGTGAGCCTTGCTAGCTGAAGTAGGGACCTGGATAAGGCAGCTGCACCCTGCTCCGACCATCAGAAAGCAAGAGACCCGAGAACTAGAAAGATGAGGCTCATCTACCTATTTATCCTCCACCCTTCAATTAACCCCACATGTGTTTATTGGCCAGGTTGGCACAATAAACTAACTACCTCACTGGGAACTACCTTATTGGCCAGGTTGGCACAATAAACTAACTACCATATGGGAACAAGATTAGATTTCTAGTTTGTTTCACTACCTTTACCCTCTGAAGACTAAGGTGTGCTTGACCTTAGTATGGTATTCCCCAGTCATCTCGAATGCCGTTCAAAACCACCAGTAGCTCCACCGGAGAGAGATGAGCTTTTCTACCCTTGTAAATCATTTTAGCCTTGGAAATCCATAGGGGCAATTCTACGTTGTCCTATAGGATTGTTATGAGTCAGAATCAAATTGATGGTAGTCAGTTTTTTGTCTTATGAGCTGAGATTAACTCATGGCAATGAACTTCTCCTAATGTTATTAGGATAACATTAAAAAAATCAATCGTACTAGTGGCTTCTCAGGTGCTGTGTTGGGCCAGTTAAATTTAGGGCACAGAAATCACCTCAGAAGGTTATGGAGACTGCTCTGGAGGTTCATAAGGGTAACCTTGCTTACTGAGACAAAGGAGGACAGAACAACGGGATACAGCAGAGTTTACAACCAGGATAGGTGCTGTAGCCTCTCCCCACAGGTGTTCAATCTGTGTGCTGAGAAAATCTTCAGAGAAGCTGGATTCTCGGAAGAAGAAAGTGGTATCAGGCTTGGGGGAAGGCTTACTAACAACCTGCTGTATGCAGCTGGTACCATCTTTCTTGCTGCAAGTGAGGAGGACGTCAAGTCCAAGGTTGTTGAGGAAGACCAAGGAGGGCAGCCTTCAGTGCAGATTACAACTCAATGGGAAGAAGTCCGAAATCCTCACCAAAAGATGTTGTCAAGGATCTTGTCTGGCTTGGTTCCACATTCTATGCTCATGGGGGCAGCAGTCAAGAGCTGAAACAACACAACCCCTTCGGTGACTCTGCTGTGCAAGGCCCCTCTAAAGTATTGAAAAGCAAGGATGTTACTTTGAGGACTAATGTGCTCCTGCCATGAGCCATGGTGTTTTCCATGGTCTCATCTGCATGTGAAAGGTGGACGTTGACTAAGGAGGACTGCAGAAGAATCGATGTATTCGCATTATGGTGCTGGAGAAGACTATTGAAGGTACCAATGAGCATGCCATTGCTCATTGACCGCCAAAAGGACAAACAATTCTGTCTCAAAAGAAGTACAGAATGCTTCTTAGAGGTGTGGGTGAGACTTTGTCACATGCACTTTGGTCATGTTATCAGAAGAGACCAGTCCCTGGGGAAGGACATCATGCTTGGGAAAGTAGAGGGGCGGCTCGAAAGAAGGAAAACCTCCATTGACACGGAGCGGCCATGGTGGCTGCGGCAATGGGCTCCAACAGAAGAACACTGGTGAGGGAGGTGCAGGGCCAGCGATGTTTGATTTTGTTGGCCACTGGGTACCTCTCAACGAGAACCAACTTGGTGACAAGCAACCAAACACCAGGAAATGAAAACCAGCCTTTCCAACTGCTTCCAGAGTTCTAACCTCCAAAGCAGTCCCACAGCAAATAGGTTTCATTTCAAGCAACTGCGACCAGAGGCCCTCGGTAGTGCAAATGGTTATTTCACTTGGCTGCTAACCAAAAGGTTAGCCATTGGAGTCCATTGAGAGGCACCTTGGAAGAAAGGCCTGGCAATCAACATGTCTGGAAAAAAAGCACACCAGCAGCTAAAACCTTATTAAGCACCGTACTGCTCTGCCCCATAGGGGCTCGCTAGGAGTCACACTTGGCTCAGTGACAACTTGCTTTGGAGTTTGTGGTAGTTTGTTACAGCATCGTAGGAAATGAATGCCTGGGACCAGGTTTGAACATATCTGCTTAACGCTGAGGACCAAATTAAGCCTTGGCAACCTGTCAGTGTGGAGTCAATCCTGACACATAGTGACCCTGTAGGACAGAGACCTGTCCTCGAAGGGTTTACAAGGTTACCAAGGTGTTAATTTGTCCAAGTCCGCAAAATCAAATATGGCAGGACCGACATGTGTAAACTGTGCAAAGCCACACACAGTATTTTTTATTTAACAAAACACCAAGCTGAACTCACTGCCATGCAGCCGTTTCTGACTCACAGTGAGTTTACAGGACTAGTAGAACTGCCCCAGTGGGTCTTAGAGGCTCATTAAAGGTGTCGAAAAGCTCCTCTTTCTCCCAAGGAGTGGCTGGTGGTTTTGAACTGCTGACATTGTGGTTAGCAGTTCAACTCATTACCCGCTATGCCAGTTGGGCTTCCCTCTATGCACACAGACACTTTTTGTGGCTGAATTGAAAGTAGTTTCTTGTCAATCCCTTCCATTCCCCGTTCTTGGCAACACCTCTATCCGGTAGTTATGCCCATCTGTGTGTCGTTCCATACAAAACAAATGGGAAGGGAGAGATTTTTATTCCTGCCAAGAGCTCCTAAAGGAGAGGCAGAAAACACTGGTTACTCAGATCTCAATGAGATTAGAGACTCTGAGTATAAAAATTAGACTGGGTAATAAAAAGCACATTCTTCATAAATATTTAACCTCCGACAGCGTGACAGTAATTAGAGAGTTGAGCTGAGCACGCCACTGCCAGCAGGCTCTTCCAGTTTTCTGAAAGAGAAGATTTCTTTTTACAGCTCTGTAATCTTTCTATGAGATATAAACTATTGGCAAGAGCAAGTCAATGAATCATTACACCAACTGCCAATATTTTATTTGAAATGCCCCCCAAAATGATCTTCGTTAGATTGTTCAGCTCCTAATACATCCGCCTGCTAATTTAAAGCTGCAATAGACCCGAAGGCTGTGTATCGTCAACCCAGTTACTTCACTTCATTCTTCGGTATTCATTCTCGGTGCCTCTTATAGTAACTTGATTTCAGTAATGGTTTGTGTCCATGACTCCCTGTATCTATACCCTTTGGTAATGTCTCAATTCCCTAATGCTGATTTAATACAAGTACCAGACGTGGATGCCTGACTTTACACACCAAAAAGTGCTGCCTCGTCATTCTCCAGATCAAAATCCCAAATCAGAAAAGTAGCCATGCCAACTTCTTGGATGGTAGTCCTCTGGTTGCCTGGCTTGAAGGTAATTTTCCTAAGCCATGTTCATCTTTTGTATATGTGTGTGTGGTGATAGTGGGGAATATTGCTCTTTTTATATAATTCAGAAGGGATTCGGTTTGTGATTCATCATATAATGGCACGACCCCTAGAGACTGATTGATTACATTACATTGCATTATGTTGCTACTGTTATGCTAAGGAGCCCTGGTGGCTAAGTGGTTAAGCTTCAGGTTGCTCACTGCAAGTCAGCAGTATGAAACCATCAGCCACGCAGTGAGAGTAACTCCCATAATGAGTTACGATCTCAGAAACCCCCCAGAGCATTCCCACCCTGTCCTACAGGGTGACTGTGTGTCAGCGTCAACTCAACGGCACCGAGTTTTTGGTTTGGGTTATAT
This sequence comes from Echinops telfairi, assembly GCF_000313985.2. NCBI lineage: Eukaryota > Metazoa > Chordata > Mammalia > Afrosoricida > Tenrecidae > Echinops > Echinops telfairi. Next base: position 3,226,041 of record NW_022111371.1, read on the forward strand.
TGTTAGTTGCCATCAAGTCCGCCCTGACTGATATCATGCCTATGGATAACAGAAAACAAACCAAAACTCATTGCCCAGTCCTCTCCCATCCTCACAAGCATTGCTATGTTTGATTTCGTTGTTTAAGCCCCTGTTGTTCATCATATTGAGGATCTTCCTGTTTCTTTGGTTTTTTTGTTGACACTATTTTACAGAGCTTGATGTTCTTCTTCAGGAATAGGTCCCTTCTGATAGCAAGTCAAAAAGAGGTTGCTTGTCAGGAATATTCTTGCTGGATTTCTTCAAGACAGATCAGTTATCCTTCTGGCAGTTGGTGGTTCAGCCAATATTTTTGCCACACCACAGTTCAAGTGCATCAATGTTTCTTCCCGTTTCCTTGCTCACTGCAAGCAAGGTGATTAGAATGATCTTGGCGTGGGCCAGGCATATCTTATTCCTCCAAATGGCCTCTTTGCTTCTAAACACTTTAAAGAGGTCTTGGGCAACAGATTTGTCACTTTACTTCTTGGTTGCTATCTCCACAGGTATGGGTTGTAGATCTAAATAACAGGAAATCCTGGACGCCATCAAAGCTTTTCCATTTATCATGGTGGTTCCGTTTCAAGGGTTTTTGTTTTCTATGTGTTGAGGTGCAGTCCAGGCTGGATGCTCTAGTCTTCGGTAGGATTCATCAGCAAGTGCTTCTAGACTTCTTCACTCCGACAAGGAAGGCAGTGTCAACTGAAGATTGTAGGGCATCCTCTGGCCCATGCTGTTTTCTTCTTCACTTAGGCTAGCTTCTCAGGTCACCTTCTCAGGACATAGATCAACTAAGGCTAATGAAAGGATGCAACAGGTCTATGTGTTGCAATGCCAACACAGATATTGGCGGGGGTGTGGGTGGGGGGGAATAATACATTCAATAATACCATCCTCAAGTGACTCAAACACCATGCTAGGACGTGATTTGTTTTAGTAAGAAAATAGGAGCAGCAACGTAAGGCAAGACTGCAAAGGTACTTGCAGATTAAGACCTTGTCCTGCTGCTTCTATTGAAATAGTAGATGTGAAAAAGATAGGGGCCAGATGTATCGTATAACAATAGATATGTGACCCAGTTGTCATCATCACACTATAGGACAACAAGCCAGGTGTTTTGGTGGTGTAGTGGTTACCCCTTGGGCTGTTAACAGCAAGGTCAGCAGTTCTAAACCACCAGTTGCTCCGTGGGAGAAAGATGAGACTTTCTACTCCCAGGAAGAGTAAGAGTTTCTGGAAGCCATGGGAGAAGTTATACCCTGTCCTACAGGGCCACCATGAGTCGGAATTGACTCACCAGCACTGAGATTTTGAATTTTCAATGGCTGTGCATGAAGTTTCACCACCTTCGACCACCCAGCGAAACACCAACTGACCAGCTGCTGACCAATAGTCCAGTGATGAGAAAAGCCCAACCTGGAAGAGCCATGTGCCTCAACCCAGTTGGAATCGCCAATCTGCAGAATCCAAAGTTAGCAAATATTGTTTGAGGCCTCTAGTCCTTGGCTTTGTTTGTTATGCAGCAAATCATAACAGATAAACTTCCCATCAGCATTCAAGCATGCTCTTGTCTCTTTACTACGCAAACTAACCAAGTAAAACAATGCTGACAAAAAGAACCAAAGCCCAACTCATTCTTGCTAGGCAGCCTTTTTTCAACAGTGAAAAACAAGACAAAACAAAGAAAACCTACTATGTAAGGGGAGTTTGATGCTTGTTGTGTACATGCTGTCTTCATTAAATAAATCAAACCCATTGTTACCAACTGGATTCCAACTCAGAGCATACTTCTATGAGAGTAGAACCTCCCAAGGTTGTAATTGTTTAATTGCCTCCTCTGATGTATATGAGAAGTGTTCAACGAATCAGAAAGACATGAGTAGAATGAACACATTTGAATTATGTTGATATCAGAGAGTATGGGATAAACCATGTGTTCCCAGAGGAACAAATAAATTTGTCTTGGAAAATGTACAGAGAGAATATTCCTTAGAAGCAAGGACGGAGAAACTTTGCCTCACTAATTTTGGAGATGTTACAAGGAAGGACCAGTCCCTGGAGAAAGACATTATGCACAGTAAAATAGATGGTCAGCCAAAACTGATTTTTTTTTTAAAAAATAATTTTATTCACACTCATCCACAGATTATACAATTCAATAGTTCAATCCTATCAAGACAAGTTGCACAATCAATTTTAGAACATTTTCTTCCTTGTACTCATTTTTTATTGATGTAATTATTTTTAAAATTGTGGCAAAAATATGTACAACAAAACATCCTCCAGTTCAACAACTTGAACATGTATTACTCAGTGCCATCGATTAGACTTTTCGTGGTGTACAACCATTATTGATATCCTTTTCCAAATCATTCCACCCCCAGGAACATAAACTCAGTGCCCATAAGCACATAAGAAGAAGACCTTAACAAGATGGATTGACACAGCGGCTGCAAAACTGGTCTCCAAACAGAGCAATGGCTGTGAGGATGGTGCAGGAGCAAGCAGTATTTCAGTGTGCTGTGCACAGAGTGACTATGAGTCAGACACAACTCAACCTCGCATGACAATAAAAAATCGCTTAGAATGCCAAATAATATAACTCAGAGCATGATGCTTGACATAATGCTTTAATTTTTTGGCCTCAGTGGACATATACAAATCAACAAATCACAGTGTTCTCAATAAATTTCACCAGAATTTAAGAGCCCATATTGTTGTTCACTGTCCTAGAGTGGAGTTATACTCAGAGCAACACAATGAAACATTGCCAGTGTTGGGTTAGCTTCGTAATTGCCACAATATTAGAGTTCATCCAATTGAATTTCTATTACCCAAGAAACCCACTACCATTGTTCAGATTCCAACTCATAGCAACCTTTTAGAGCAGAGAAGAACTGCTTCCCTAGGATTTCCAAGGCTGTAAATCTTAAAGCAGAAAGCCTCATCATTCTCCTGTGGAGTAGCTGATGGGTTTGAACTCCTGAACTTCCAGTTAGCAGCCCAGCTTTGTAACCCTTTATACCACCAGCCCTCTATAGGAGAAATATAGCACTAGAGCTTAAACAACACCTTCTGAATCTTAGGGTGACAGACTTTGAAGGCATCTTAGAAATGATCTTCTACAACCACCTCATTTTACAGCTGTGCACATAGGTCAGCAAGGGGACATTTTGAGATAAATCTGTGGGGAAAAGTGTGCTAACGAGGAGGGCTCCTTCAAATAGATAACAGCCAACAGCTGTGTTCTGTGCATTAGGAAACAAGTACAGTTATCCTGATAGAGACTTTACCATATGCACATGTGATATGTAGCTTTAAGGTACATAGTGATGCTGTTTAAGCACTGGACTACTAACCACAAGGTTGGTAGTTCAAACCCACCAGCCATTCTATGGGAAAAGATGAGGCTACCACTGTCTACTCTGAAGATTTACAGTCTCAGAAACTAGACATATTAGGAGCCCTGGTGACAGGAATATATATATTAATATGTATATATCTAATATCTATTAGCAAAGACATGCCTAAGTTCATTTAAGTTGTCATTTTATCATAAGAAACCTTCATGATATAACATTCACACAGAAATATTTTATGGCTAAAAATAAAAGGGTATGCATAATCAACCCTCTTTGTTGACATTTAAGCTCTTTCAAAAATTTTGCAATTACGAATAATACTGTGATGAATATGTCTATATATAATCTCTTTTTAAGGATAAGTTTCAGAAATGGAACCATTGTATCCAATGCTATGGATATTTATAAAGCTTGTGATACATCTTGCTAGATTGGTCTCCCAAAGGGTTGCACAAATTTACACAAAAATTAGCAATTCATGAGATTTTTCTTCTTTGAGAATTCTTGAAAATGTTCCAAAACTGATATTAAAAAAAAAATCACACACCAAAAAACCCTTTGCCGATTTTATATTTAAGCAATGGGATTTCATTGTAATGATTTTAATTTTGCAGGACTTTGATTACTACTGAGTTTGAGCAAATTCCCATTGTTCTTTAAACAAATGCACATCCTCTATCAGGGAAGTATTTTCGTATCATTTTTCTGAGGACAACCAAATGCTTTCCTTTCGGGTTTATTTGAGCTTTCTGTACATTCTGGATAATGACCTTTGGCCACATGCTTCAAATATGCTTGCCCAGTAAGAAATTTGCATAGATTTTTATATTCCCTCGGTTTCTTTGTTGGTGAGATTGTTTAACTTTATACAAGTAGTCTGCTCAGAAGACACTTTCCCTGCTTAAGCCATCTGCCTCTTTTTGTCCTAGAAAAATGAGCTGTTCTGGAGATGCAATTTGCAAAATCTTCTCTTTAGCACCCAGTGCTGGAATAACTAGACGAGCTGGTGATGGGTGCGCTGAGCAGATCAGGAGCCCTTGAAGTGGAGCTGGAAATCTAAGGTTTAAATGCTCCTGATGACTCGTATGTAGGCTACTCCTTGCACATCTCCAGTCTAGCGATTCGAGTTCTTATTTTCTACTAGTTCTTTTTTTTTCATGTTTAAAATACATCCAATGTGTATATTTGCACCAAAATAAATGAATGAAGCAACTAATTAAAAAACACAACTGAAGGTAAACCTACTGTTCTTACCTGCTGCAGGGACAGTGAATTATTTAACGTGGTTCCTCTAGCGAAGGTCTTAACTCCCATCACATGACCTTTCCCTGCATAGATCTGAGAAGACGGTGGAGGGGTGATACTGATAGGATATACTTGTAATTTAGAACAGGAGTCCCTGAGTGGCATCCTGCTGTGTATAAAAGGAGCCCTCCGAGAAGTAGGAGGAGGGATCTCATTACCAAAAAGAGCCAGGAGTGGAGCACATCCTCTGGACCCAGTGAACCTCCTGGTTCCAGGAGACAGATATCACCTCAGAGGAGCAGCCACAGAACCAAGAAGCAGAGCAAGGAATAGAGTGATGGACTTCCTAACTCACCGAACAAGTGAAGCCCAGTGCTTTTCTGTAGGAGGGCATCTTGCAAAGTAGTATGCCTCTGAGCACTTACTTGGGGAATTTAGACTTGCTTAGCCACGAAGGTAAAGCTGAGTGCCTTTGGACAGAGTTTTACTGGAGTAAAACTAATTTAGGGAGCTGGCATTTCTTATCCACAGATTTTAAGTGGAATATCTTTGGGTGAAGGCTTAGAGCAGAGTAGTATGCCCATTGGGCATTTGTTAGCAGACTTGACAGAACTTTGTAACGCGTCCTACTAAATAACCCAAGTATTTCTCATTGACGTTACAACTTCATTAATAAACCCTTTAATTTTGATTTTTGCCTGTGAGTTCTGTGTGGCCATTGAAATGGGTATTAGAACCCAGAAGTAAAATGTTGTGGTTGATTTTAGGGCCCATGTAGTCTATTCTGATCCATCATGACCCTATGCACAACAGAAAGAAACATTGCCCCATCCTGCGTCATCCTCCCAATTGTTGTAGCCACTGTGTCAATGCTTGCTTTTGCTACCCCTCCACTTTATCAAGGATGATGTCCTTCTCCAAGGACTGGCCTTTATTGACAACATGTCCAAAGTATGTAAAATGAAGTCTTGCCATCCTTGTCTCTAAGGAGTATTCTGGCCTTATTTCTTTCAAGACAGATAGATTTGTCCTTTTAGCAGTCCTTGGTACTTTCAATATTCTTCTACAGCATCACAGTTCAAATGCATAAATTATTCTACAATATTCTTTTTTCAGTGTTCAACTTTCACATGCATATAAGGCAATGGAAAAACCATGGCTTGGGTAAGGCACACTGTAATCTTCAAACTAACATCCTTGCTGTTAGGTCTTGCACACAAGATTCACCCAATGCAATGAACCTTTTGATCTCTTGGCTGCTGCTTTCATGAGAATTGATTGTGCATCTAAGCAAAACAAAATTCTCGCATTGTCAACCTTTTCTCCATTTAGCATGTTACCTATTGGTCCATTTGTGAGGATTTAGGTCTTCATTACTTTGAACCATACAGATTATGGCTCATCACTCTATTATTATTTATTATTAATGTATGGTATGTGAATTTTTCAATTCCTGCAAATCAGAGTTGATTCATGAATAACTGTAGCTTGATCAATTTATCTATGAAATTTTAAATTTCATACATCAACTCAATTCAATCGCCATTGAGTCTATTCTGACTCAAAACCACCCTGTAGAACAGAATACAACTTCCCTGGGTTTTCGAGATTGCAACTCTACCAAAGTAGAAAGCCTCAACTTTCTTCTCTGAAGTGGCTTGTGGTTTTGAACTGCTGACCATGCAGCTATTTCCTTTCATCTGTTTATTTAGGGTATGGTCAGAATCACATCTCTTTAGTCTTTGTAACTTTGCAGTATTTTAATATTTGGCAATATCCCACATTAAGCTTTTATTTCTAAATAATTATCTTCTATTTTTGCCTACTCATTTTTTTTTGCAAGACACATTTGGATTAATCTTTCCCAGTTTAGGAGACAATTGTTTTGATTTTGATAGAAATTGCATTCTACTTTAAAGCTACTTGAAAAGAAATAACAGTTTAGAGTTTAGTCTTCCCACCGAGAAAGATGATCTATAAATCCCGATGACTCAAGTATTACATATTTCATATTTCTTTATCATATTTTTAAATCTTGTACAAATAGGCCTGTTTTTCTTTTGGAAGTTGCTGCTAAGAATGTTGTTCTTTTGTCTCTGGTTAATAGCACAGTTTCCAATTAAGTTTTTGTGGTTTTTTTGGCTGAATAAATATTATCCACTCAACAGCACAGATATGGGAGCAATAGTGAGGATGTGCAGGACTGAGCAGCGTTTCATTCTGTTGTCCCTAAGGTTGCTATGGGTTAGAACTGACTCAATGGCATGTGACAACTCAACAGTGCAAGATAATAAAATACCATCAGTCAATTTACTAACACGTTGATTCCAGAGTTTCCTTGGTTTATGTAGCATGAAGGAATATAACAGATAATTAGCATACACAATAGTACAGAGGGCTCAGTTCAACTCACTTTTGTGGAGCAGTTAATATACTGGAAATCCTTTAATTCATGAGGGCTGCTAGGTCCAAGGTCAAGGAAGCAGACAGCTAAGTCTTCCCTTGGGCAATGCAGGCAGAGTTCGCCCACAGGCAGCAAACAGCAGGGTGGGTCATCAACAGTCAGCAGCTCAGGAGCTTAGTGAAGCTGGCCTTGATGGAACGTAGAACTCAAGCAATGCAAGAAGACAGGGTCCACCAGCCTCAAGCTCAAGCTATGAACAAACTAGAAGCATGGTGAAGCAGATCTTGAAGGAACCTCAAGCTCTAGTGACACAATTTATGGCTTGGCTTGTCCCAAGGTAGGTGTAGCTCACGAGGCAGAGAACTAGCGAAAACAGCCACAAGCTGATCAGATCACCTCTCTTTACCCTCAAATCAAACTGTGCTCTGATTAATTCCACATGTTCCTATTAGCCAGAATGGCACAATAAACCTATATATCACACTAGTCCACAGGGCTAATAGTCATCATGAGCTGGAGCCTCCTTTCCTCTGAGTTCAGAATAACTAGGTGATACCTGGTTACCACTACTCACCATTTTGATCAGGGTCACAATAGAAGAACATGGATAGAACAGGATAAAGAAATTCAACAAAATTCTAATTCCTACAAAGTCCAGACTCTTTGGACCACTTGGATTAGAGAAAGACTTGTCTACCATGTGGCTGAGAGGCTGAGAACCCGAGAGAGAGAAACTTGGCTACTTGGCTGAGAAGACTAATGACTGAATCCTTATTATTTGTTGATACTGACTTGTGGTAGCCTATCGACTCCCAACAAATCTTCTTAATTGTGAGTATGTCTGTGAATTCTGTGTGGTCACGGAAATGAACTAGGGAACCCACCACAGATGGAGAGTGGTGTGAGAAGAGTGGGTGGTGTCAGGCTAGGCCAAGAAGGACGGTGGCTGGAGGAATGTCTGATCCTCGCCTCCTGGCAATAGGGAAGCTACAGGAAGTCAGATATTGCCTTCCATTGCCCTTTCTTGTACTAGGCTGGGCTGCTTCCAATAGGTCCAAACCATGTCAGACCCGGATAATAACATATATATATATAGAACATTTGAACAGGGTGTGACTCTCCTTTCTGATCTGTATTACCCCATCAGATTCTGAAATAGGGAAAATAGAACTGTGACACAATGGGGAATTTATATATAAAATGAAGTTTGGAATGGCATGTTCCTCCCCCACCCTGAAAACTGGAGCTGGGTTGCACTTTATTAGTGAAGAATTAAGTTGCTCTCTCTTTCATTTCTTTTGAGATAGAGAATCGAAAGTTCAAGAGGTCTCTCCAGCTTTCAGACATTTGCAATCCCAGGCTCTATAAGCACTACACAGAATGATACTAATCGCTTAAGGGAGTTCTTCAAAAC
>NW_022111371.1:3234583-3237550 GCF_000313985.2 Echinops telfairi
ATAAATCCCGATGACTCAAGTATTACATATTTCATATTTCTTTATCATATTTTTAAATCTTGTACAAATAGGCCTGTTTTTCTTTTGGAAGTTGCTGCTAAGAATGTTGTTCTTTTGTCTCTGGTTAATAGCACAGTTTCCAATTAAGTTTTTTTTGGCTGAATAAATATTATCCACTCAACAGCACAGATATGGGAGCAATAGTGAGGATGTGCAGGACTGAGCAGCATTTCATTCTGTTGTCCCTAAGGTCTCTATGGGTTAGAACTGACTCAATGGCATGTGACAACTCAACAGTGCAAGATAATAAAATACCATCAGTCAATTTACTAATACGTTGATTCCAGAGTTTCCTTGGTTTATGTAGCATGAAGGAATATAACAGATAATTAGCATACACAATAGTACAGAGGGCTCAGTTCAACTCACTTTTGTGGAGCAGTTAATATACTGGAAATCCTTTAATTCATGAGGGCTGCTAGGTCCAAGGTCAAGGAAGCAGACAGCTAAGTCTTCCCTTGGGCAATGCAGGCAGAGTTCGCCCACAGGCAGCAAACAGCAGGGTGGGTCATCAACAGTCAGCAGCTCAGGAGCTTAGTGAAGCTGGCCTTGATGGAACGTAGAACTCAAGCAATGCAAGAAGACAGGGTCCACCAGCCTCAAGCTCAAGCTATGAACAAACTAGAAGCATGGTGAAGCAGATCTTGAAGGAACCTCAAGCTCTAGTGACACAATTTATGGCTTGGCTTGTCCCAAGGTAGGTGTAGCTCACGAGGCAGAGAACTAGCGAAAACAGCCACAAGCTGATCAGATCACCTCTCTTTACCCTCAAATCAAACTGTGCTCTGATTAATTCCACATGTTCCTATTAGCCAGAATGGCACAATAAACCTATATATCACACTAGTCCACAGGGCTAATAGTCATCATGAGCTGGAGCCTCCTTTCCTCTGAGTTCAGAATAACTAGGTGATACCTGGTTACCACTACTCACCATTTTGATCAGGGTCACAATAGAAGAACATGGATAGAACAGGATAAAGAAATTCAACAAAATTCTAATTCCTACAAAGTCCAGACTCTTTGGACCACTTGGATTAGAGAAAGACTTGTCTACCATGTGGCTGAGAGGCTGAGAACCCGAGAGAGAGAAACTTGGCTACTTGGCTGAGAAGACTAATGACTGAATCCTTATTATTTGTTGATACTGACTTGTGGTAGCCTATCGACTCCCAACAAATCTTCTTAATTGTGAGTATGTCTGTGAATTCTGTGTGGTCACGGAAATGAACTAGGGAACCCACCACAGATGGAGAGTGGTGTGAGAAGAGTGGGTGGTGTCAGGCTAGGCCAAGAAGGACGGTGGCTGGAGGAATGTCTGATCCTCGCCTCCTGGCAATAGGGAAGCTACAGGAAGTCAGATATTGCCTTCCATTGCCCTTTCTTGTACTAGGCTGGGCTGCTTCCAATAGGTCCAAACCATGTCAGACCCGGATAATAACATATATATATATAGAACATTTGAACAGGGTGTGACTCTCCTTTCTGATCTGTATTACCCCATCAGATTCTGAAATAGGGAAAATAGAACTGTGACACAATGGGGAATTTATATATAAAATGAAGTTTGGAATGGCATGTTCCTCCCCCACCCTGAAAACTGGAGCTGGGTTGCACTTTATTAGTGAAGAATTAAGTTGCTCTCTCTTTCATTTCTTTTGAGATAGAGAATCGAAAGTTCAAGAGGTCTCTCCAGCTTTCAGACATTTGCAATCCCAGGCTCTATAAGCACTACACAGAATGATACTAATCGCTTAAGGGAGTTCTTCAAAACCGAGTGCTTTATTCCATCTTCCAAGAGAAAGAAATTGAGGCACCGATTCCCTCTCACAAACACAATAGGCACTTTCTCCTCCACCCAATTGAAAGGAGAAAATGAAAGGAGCGCTGAGTGAAAATTGACGTGTGCTTGGGCTGGACTGTGGATGTTAGGTGATAATGAGCTTCCAAGTTTTAAAAATGTCTCTCCCTATTATATTCATCTCTCCCACTCTATCTATTGTTTTCTTCCATGAAAAGATATCTAACCCACTATGTTTTCTTCTGTTCCTGACCATTTAGCAATACTGAGAATGACTGCCATGACATAAAAAGAGATGTTGTAATGCAGAGGGGACAGCATGGTGTTTGGGATCAGGATCTGGATTCAAAACCACTTCTACTCCAAGTTGGCTACCTCTGGGAAATGGGATGACACGACATTTCTGAGTCTTCCTCATCTTCAGGGATGATAATCTTATGCTCAGAATATACTCATTCCTTCGTGTATCCTTTCAATACATCTTGGTTGAAGTCCTAAGATGTGACAGGCATAATTTTTACTCCATGGATGCTTTAGTTAACTAGTGCCACCATAATGAAAAAATATACCCAAACTGGATGCTTTTGAAGAACAGAAATGAATTTTCTCATTGTTCCTGAAACTATAAATCTGAATTCAATGTATGGCTTTAGGGGAAAGCCTTCATTATAGCCTCTTGTAGCTGTCAGCAATCCTTCAGCTCTGGGCTTTTGTAGACATATCTGTTGGGTGTATCTGCCTATATTTGTCTGTTGTCCCCTCATTATAAATCTATGTGTCTATACTGCATTTTCTATAACTCAAAAGTGCTTTGATTTATGTTCACAGGTATGACCTCATTAACATATAAAAATCTATCTATAGACAGGGTCATGTTTTACAGATACAAAAAAACTAAGCAAAACACACTGCCATCAAACCAGGCCTTATTATAGAGACCCTGTAAGACAGACAGAGTAGCATTAATCCATAGGGTTTTTTATGTTGTGAATCTTTATGGAAGGAGAGAATCATGATTTTTATCCCTGTATTGGAGTGGCTGGTGGATTTGAACCACTGACCTTTTGGTTAGTTTGCAGCAAATCAAGTCCATTGCTAGCTGAGTC
>NW_022111371.1:3237768-3246502 GCF_000313985.2 Echinops telfairi
ATGTGGCTCCACGTTTGGTGGAAGCATGGCAGGGGGCCCACAGCTCTGAGGGTCAGGGGGCCCACAGCTCTGAGGGTCAGAGGGCCCACAGCTCTGAGGGTCAGGGGGCCCACAGCTCTGAGGGTCCGGTGGCCCACAGCGCTCAGGGTCAGGGGGCCCATACAGGGCAGCTCCTGGAGGCAGACACAGAGTCCCAATAAAGTCCCAGTGAAATGGCAGAGTGAAATTGTTTCTATTTGATCTTGCTCTTGTACAAAAGACCACTCCCCCCCCCACACAAGAAGGTATCATCAGGTTACCACCTGATTGATAGGTTGAATTCTACTCCTAGCCAGGAGTATCTAGTTGACATGATATCTAACTACCACAATGCTTATCCAGCCTTTGAGCCTCAACTTTAGCCTCCCTGCCTTTAGGTGCCCAACAAGAACCCCAAAAGCAGAAATATGAAGGTCAGTTATCCCAGGAAGGCCCACAAATACAATGTTTAATATCTCACTTTACAAAGTAGTGTCTGGAGTCTAAAAGCAAGTAAGTAGCCAACTACAGAGCATCCATTGGTCTCTTCATGTCTGCAGGAAAAACGAGTGAATCAAATAGAAGGCTCATAGAAAGAATTAGTCCAATGGACTCATGGAACACGCGACATCACCCTTCGCAGGTCTTGAGACCAGAAGAACTAGGTGGTACTTGGCTATCACTACAAATTTTTATGAACCAGATCATATTAGAAAGTCCTGGATGTAGTGGGTAAAAAATATGAAACACAATGTAAAAGTACGAGAAAAGACCAGGCTTACAGACCGCGAAGAGACTGAGGAAGGTAAAATCTTGATGTCACACCATAGATGAGCCTTGATAGTATTTTGAGTGAAATAAGACAATTATAAAAGGACAAATATTAGAATAGCTCACTAATGTGGAAGACCATGAATAGGAAACTGTACAGGCATTAGAGCCTGGTTACAGCCACAGGAAGAAGGAGGGAAGAAGAAAATGACAGCTTAGGGAGCTGTGAGTTTCTGCTTGTGGTGATGGGAAATTTGGCAACAGAAATTCTTGATGGTTCCCTACATGATTGATTTCACTGGGGCCACTGAATTGCACACACAAAAAATGGTGAATTCACAAGGCTGGCCTTATGAGGTGTTCCTTATCATCAATTGACTGAAGAAGAGAAGGATGCAAAGCTATGTGACTGCTGTTGATGCTCCACATCTCATTACAGAGACCCTACGTACAACCAGAAACAATGCCAGTCCTGCGTCATCCTCCTAATCTTTGCTGCGTAAAGCCACTGTTATTCCATCTCACTGAAAGTTTTCCTCTTTTCCATTGACCCTCTGCTTTGTCAAGCATGATGTCTGTGTTCGTCTGGGTAGACTAGAGAAAAAAGTTCATAGACACTTATATGTGTATAAGAAAGAGCTTTATATACAAAAGCAATTGAATATTGAAGAAACATCCCAGCCCAGTTCAGATCAAGTCCATAAGTCTGATATTAGCCCATATGCCTGATACCAATCTAAAAACTCCTCTTCAGACTACTCAAACACATGCAATGGTGCTAAATGCAGGATGATCACAGCCCAGTGGGTGAGAAGTCTTGTGGATCCAGTGGCATTGTAAGTATCTCAGCGCTGGTGGGGTCTCCATATGACTCCTTCAGCTCTGAAACTGACTGCTTTGTGTGGTTTTGTTCATAAATGGCTGTCAGGGAGTGAGCCTTGTCAGTGGAGAGTTTCCAAGGGAGTGAGTAGAGAGAGAGAGTATGTCTCCCACCGCCAAGGAGGAAATACAGGAGTTCACAGAATTCCCAGAAGAAGACCATGCCCACACAGAGGCCTCTTTTGCTATACAATGATTGGCAGGCTAGACTCCACCCCTTCACTCTTAATCCTCACATTGATACCAGATTATGTAACTACCACAGACTACCCTTTGTCAGTTTGACACTTTCTCATAACTCTTTAGCCATATATAATTATAAAGCACTAATAAAATGGCATCTGTACCTAATTGGATAAGACTAAATTGCATGCAAATCAATACATGTCACCCTCATTTTAACATAAAATTCTATCAGTGAACAAAACTAAAATATTCTATACTTATGTGAATACCTACATCTTAATCCTGTAATCCTATGAATATATTCCCCTATCTATGAAAGTTTGTAAGCCAACCACTTCATGCCTTTATTCCTCCATTTTGGGTATCCAGTTTCTATACAGCCCACTTACATCAACCCAGTGCTCTGAGGAGACAATCACATTCTTTGACATGAAGAATCTTCATTCTAGTTGGAACCTTGTGAGTCCATAAGCAAAGTCAAATCAGGACAAACCATCCATAAGGTCAGTAGCAATATGCATCAATTCACAGGTTCAAATATCTTCTCTTCATCGGTCGGGGTCTAGTCAACTCAATGTGGGCTGCCTCACTTAGCCTCACCAGGGTGTCCACTGGTCTCCTTGCCTTTAGACCATGGACTTGTCACAAATTATCAACAACCCTAGCCCCCTTGGGCTAGATCATGAACTTCAGACCAGTCAACCCGCTCTCATCTTCACCTCTAGTTCCTGTAAACCAAGTCTACACATATAAGTGGCCAGACTCAACCTGTCTCTTTATTGCTACATTTCTCCCACTTCCATTCAACAAGTGGATCCAGGTGGTCACCTAGCAAGCATTTCAGCTTGTTCACAGGCTGTCTTTAATGTTCAGTTCTAGAGCAGAGAGTTTCTTCAAGGAGTATACCTTGTTCAGTAAAGAGTCCCCAAGGGAGTGAGCAGGGAGAGTGTGTGTCTCCTGTCTCTAAGGAGGAAATACAGGAGTTCCAAGAATCCTCAGGGGAAGGTCATGCCCACACAGAGGCCTCCTTGGCTATATGATGATTGACAGGCTAGACTTCACCCCTTCACTCTTAATCCTCAAATTGAAACCAGATTATATAACTACCACAATGTCCCTTTGTGGCAACTGGTTCCCCCTTGTGGTAGTTAGGTTTTGTTGTGCCAACATGGCTCCCATAGGAACATGTGGGTAGAGGTTAGCCTGTCAATCAGGTTGCAACTTGATTGGAGGGCGACCAAGATAAATGACTCTCTGAGGCCGGCCTCTTACTCTTTCTCCCTGCTTTCACCCTCCTATACCACATGGAGCCATGCCAATGAGAGTCCTGGAGATTCCTCCATGCCACTGGATCCACAAGACTTTGCACCTTCCGGCATTTTGCATCATTATGTGAGCTGTGTGAGTCGGAAGAGGAATTTATGGACTAGTACCAGATTTGTGGAGTAGTATTGGACTTATGGACTTGATTTTGACTGGGCTGGGATGTTTATTTGATATATAATTATTTCTCAATATAAAGCTCTCTCAAAAACATATATGAGTGTAACTGGACTTGTTTCTCTAGCACACATGATAACATGACCAAAGTATATGAGATGAAAGGTGGCCTTCCTTGGTTCTAAACAACATTCTGGCTGTGCTTCTTCAAGACAGATTTGCTGGTTTTCCTTCCAGTCTATTGTATATTCAATTTTCTTGGCCAGCACCATACCTCAAAGGAATCAATTGTATATTGGTTTTCCCTAGTGGTTGTCCAGGCTTCACATGCATACGTGGCAATTCAGAACACCAGACCTTGGGCCATACTTCAGAGAAGCATCTTCTCTTTTTAATATTTGAAAGTGGTCTTTTGCAGCAGTCGTATGGAGCTGTTGTGCTTAGGTGCCTTCGAGTTGGTTCCAACTCAGAGTGAACTTAAACATGACAGAGCGAAACACTTCCTCGTCTTGCACAGCGCCCTCACATTTGTTCCTGTGCCTGAGCCCATTCTTGCAGCCACAGCATCATTCCACCTCGTGGAAGGCCTTCCTCTTATTGAATTCCATGACAGCATGTCCCTTCTGGGTCTCACTTCCTCAGAGTCTAAGAAGGAAAGGTGAGAAGAAGTATTTGGGAGCTAGAGTTGTAATTGCAGTGATAGGGGAAAAGTTGTGTGTATTCCAGAGGTCAGGGACCTCTATTGCTCACAGGTTGTGGTGATGACACAACCTTTCTGACCACAAGACCATAAGCTGCTGATAAAGTATGTGCCCTCCAATGGTCAGGGGATTTAGCGTTTATTTATCTGTTGTTTTTATAGTTCTTTGCAAAACATATATAGAGATCCAGTAGCATAGTGGTTAGCAAAATCATAATTCCAATGAGGGTTACTCAGAACGGTTTTGAGCATAAAAAGGCAACAAAGTAGGACTGTGCAGCACGCTGCTCGTTCCACAGCACTGGGAGGTTACAATGCCACACTGAGTAGCTTTTTGAAATACTTCACTAAATTACTCTGTTGCGTACCCCTTATTAAGCAATCTGCTTCAGACATTCATTGTCCCCCCCAGCACTGGCAACAAGAGCACATGGTTTTATTATGCTGGGGTGGGAGGTGGTGGGATGGGGAAGGTTGCTGCTGTCTCTTTGGAGAGATTTGGCTGGCTGCCGAGTGGCCCGAATGAGCTTCCTTGTTGGGCCTTGGTAAGTGTCTCTGAGCGAAGGGAAAACAATTTGTACAACCCTTCCAGTCAATTGGAGGCTGAACCATGGGGCTGAACAAAGCCCTGCTCCATCCTACAGCGCCAATTTGCCCTTATCAAGTGCAACAGAGAAAATGTGGTGGCATGTACTGTGAGGATAGGGGAAGCACTCCCAATACAAGGAGAAAACAGTGATTGGACCCATTTTCATCAACCTCAAAAGTCACTCTGCAGCAATTTCCATATAATCACTCCATGTTCTTGGCGAGTCACCGTATGGCTGGGCATTGATCATTTTGCTGTGATGCTAATTTAATGTGTAGTGTGGAGGTTTGCGTGTGTTGTTAATGCAATGATCATTTGGGTGTTTTCACTCCATCCTGGAATGTGTGGGAATTGACCGATTTTTCATAAACGTGGTTTGCACTTGTAGAATGAAAGTCCTTTTCACGTGTTGTTCTGCTTCTTTGCTGTGGAGTTGGTTCTAACTCTGGGGCCTGACCCCACGCATTTCAAGACAAAACTGTACTGCTCCTGCACCATCTCCTTGCCACAATTGGTTGTAAATCAGCTGCATAAGACCTCTTTAGAGGATGTTACTTTGAGGACTAAGGTGTGCCGGACTCAAGCCATGGTACTTTCCATTGCCTCCTTGCATGTGAACATTGGGAATTGAATAAGGACGACTGAAGAAGAAGAATCCATGGGTTTGTATTCGGGTGCTGAGAAAGAATGTTGAAAGTACCATGGGCTACTGAAAGGACAAACAGATCTGTCTTGGAAAAAATATGATGACTACAGTGTTCCTTAGAGGCAAGGATGGTGAGATTCTGTCTCACATACTTGGAACGTGTGGTCAGGAGAGATCAGTCTTTGGAGACAGACATCATACCTGGTAAACTGGAGGGCCATCAAAGGCATGGAAGGCCCTCATTGAGATGGACTGACACAGCGCCCACAACAATGGGCTCAGGCACTGGGACAATTGTGAGAATGACACAGGACTGGGGAGTGTTTTGTTCTGTGGTGCATAGGGTCACTATGGATTGGAGCTAACTTGATGGCACCTAACAATAAGTTATGAATTTTATATATATATATATGTCTACAAATATACAAGCATCCAGATTGAGCATGCTTTGTGACCAGGGCCAGGCTCTCAGGTGAGACTTGCATTCCCAAAGCTTTTTCATAGACTATTTGTACAGAGGGGTTCTTTTGGTGGCACAAGTGGGTAAGCAATCAACTACTAGCTAAAACGGGAGAGGTACAAACCCAACAGACAGATCCAACAATCTGCTTCCACTGAAGCCTGGCCTTTAAAACCCTAGGCTGCAGTGTTGCCACACACCCCGTGGGACACCACGAGTCAGAACCAACTCCAAGGCAATAAACAACAGGATGGTAATCGTGGTTATGAGAAAAATAGATTCTGGTCCAGGAAGGTTGCAAAGTGTTCGCTTGACCAAGGTAAACAGGCTCCTTCACTGGGAGGCTGCACAAGGGCTTTTACATGAAAGTGTCATTTGTGAACTGGGAGAGGAGAGAATCGTTTGCTCCATTTTCTAAACGTATTTGTCCAGAGAAATATTTTTGTCTTGTTTTGTTCCCTCAAGAAACTATTCAGCAAATGAGACACTTGGAGTGCACTGTCAGTGGCCAGTGATACTTATCTGACCCCGTGGGTGAAAATACATACTCATCACTGTGTTATGCTCGCCCATTCACAATAATGACAGTTCTTGGGCTGTATTTAGGAGTTTTTGAGGAGCTATCAATTCCTCTCCCACTCAGCTCTACTCCCCGTTGGCATAAATCATTATTTCCCTAGGGACCATCACTCAGGTGGAATTCCCTTTCTCCTTTCGGCTTTCCACCTAATTGAATGTCTGTCGTAGTTTTCACAGGTCCCATTTAGGATATGAACACTGGCTTTTCTGGAGAAATTGTTTCAACTAATAGGGAGTGAGTTTGTGAAAACAAACCAATGGTGGCCACGAGGCACAGAGCACAATGCACGCGGGTAACCATACATTCCTGATACAAGGTATTCAACTCTGTTCACCAGGTATTGATTGAGTGCTTGCTTCATTCTAGGCTTTGAGTTGGACATCACTGATACAGTGTCAGGTTATCTAGCAATCAAGTAAGCACAGGCTGACTCTGCTTATTAACTAAGCTGTAAGTGAAGAATTTCACGTTTTAATCACATCAGTTATTCTCTTTCTCAGTGTGGTGGATATCTGTCTCTCCTACAACCCATAGCCTATGCCCCCAGATTGGAAGCTTCTTCCCAAATTCATAATCCCTGGCAGGAAGGGAGTAAACAAGATAAGCATGGATTTACTTTTGCGCACGTATAAATCTGCCGTGAACAAGGTTACACGGGTTTCATCGCCATGTCAAACACGTGGTCAACCCGTGTGAAATTCTTAATGTAGATTAGGGAGGGAACACCAGTGACTGACGTTTACCTCAGTGAACGGGTCATCTGTCACGGAGTGCAAAGGTAAACAGGAGCCTCCCCTCACCTGGAACCACAGTGGAAGAGACAGCCGTGTCAGCAGAGGGTTTCGGATTGTGACACATGCCCCAGTCAGAAAGAGTAAATAATGCAGTGCTAGCACAGGCGAGCAAGAGTTACTCTGCGGGACACTGCAGAAAACACTCTTCTAGAGAAAGTGGCTGTTTCTCTCAGTTTTAAATTACTATTTTATGATGACTAATTAAATTGCAATTAATTATTACTCTGTGGTGGCGGGTGCTGTTATTCGGTGCCTCGGACTCAGCTCTAATTCATCATGCCCCGATGTGACACAGAACAAACCCTGCCTGCCTCTGCACCGTCTTCACGAGTGCCGTCCTGTTAGAGCCCATGGTCGCAGTGGCTGTGTCTTCTTGAGGAACCTTGAGGGTCTTCCTGTCTTACTCTGACCAACCACTTTACCAAACATGAGGCCCTTTCCCAGAGGCGCCCTGGCGGCATAGAACATATGCGTTTGACTACTTTCCAGCAAGGTCAGAGGTTGTGAACCAGCAGTTGCTCCAGTGGAGAAAGACTGGGCTTTGCACTCCCCTAAGAGTAACAGTCTCAGAAAGCCACAGGGGCAGTTCTACCCTGTCCTATAGGGCTAGGGGTTGAAATAGACTTGCTGGCAGTGCGTTGGCTTTTGCTTTGTTTTTAATATTGTTTTCCAGCAACAATTTTTTCCTGATAACCTGCCCAAAGTACATCAGAGGATGTGTCAGCACCCTTTGATTCCAGGAGCATGCTGTTTGTCCATCAGACATGTTGTTCTTCTGGAAGTCTATCAATATGCTTAAGCAGCACCATCATGCAAAGACATTGGTCCCTTTGAAGTCCCCTTATCCATGGCCCAACTTTCACATAGAAGGGGGTACTCAAAAACCAAAACAAAACCAAACAAAAATCCACAAAAAAACCAGAATTGTTTTAAAAAACTATGTTTGTTTGTTTTGTTTTTTTACAAAACAACCTTATCACCTTAAAAGTTCTATCCAGTACACTGACTGCATTTATCAATTTTTCCATTCCATTCTTGAAAACATTTTTCAGACTCATCTGTTTGGATGGCTGACAGTACCTTTCCTTATTTTTTTTCTTCACCTCTTCTCAGTCATCAAATCGCTGTCCTTTCATGTCCCTCTTCATTTAAGGAAATACAAAGAAGTTGTACCTGAGTGAGGTCAGGTGAATCAGGTGTGTGGGGCAGGAGAAACATGCTGAGGTTTTTTGTTTCTGTTTATACAAAAACTGACATACTGAGATGGCTGAGTGAGCAGGTGCATTGTTGCGGTTCCAAAACCAGTCCCCGGTCGGACACAAATCAGGCCTTTTGGGTTGCACACTGTTATGCAATCTTTTCAGAATCTCTAAGTAGAAAGTTTGATTAACAGTCTGCCCTGGTGGAATTAACTCTAAATGCACTACCCCCTACATAGGAAAAAAAATAAAGGAGTCTCATCTCGATCTTTGATTTCATTTGATGAGCTTCTTTTACATGGGATGATGGATGAGGTGACGATGGTATCTTCCACTGGCTTGATTGATGTTTGCTTTTATGGGGTCATAAGAGTAACACCATATCTTGTCACCAGTAATGACCTTGGGAAGAAAAAGTCTGGGCCACTTTGGTGCTCTTCTTTCAAAGCAGGGAATGTTTCCACTTGATGCT
>NW_022111371.1:3246602-3248781 GCF_000313985.2 Echinops telfairi
GCATTTCCCCCTAAACAGGAAACAGCATTTCACAGCTGCGTGCTGATCTCTTAAATTGGCCACCACAAAAAATGAGGTTTGAGAAAAACTGCTTTAAGAAAAAAATGCATGGTGAGCAAAGAGAACCTTTCCAGGCCACACCACTGGATGCACTAATTCAGCGCGAGATGCTGGATGCTCGTCTAGCTGGAAAAATGTGCAGTATGAAAGCTCCGCAGTGTTTTCAAGGATACTACATGTTATCTCTGAAGATAATAAAGAAGACCCTTTTCTGCATAAGTAAGAAGAAAGGAGAGTCAAGGAAAACTCCCTCTGAGTTATATTGATATACTTACATTTAACAGACTGAGGAATCATTCCAGCAAGGGATTTGCAAAGACACTTTAGAAAGTTGGAAGAACAACTTCATGAGTTATGGTCAATGAATGTGACCCTTCTACCCATGCTTCCTAGTATGATATATGGTGGTTCTGGACATGATACACCGGTGGTTATGGTCCTGTTTTGATGGTGAACTGAGTGGATTGAGATTTAAATTCGGTAGAAGATGTGGGCTGATCCACATTTTTTGTTTCCTTGAGGGCATCTTTAAGACCACACATTGGTACTAGGTATGAACCAGACCACACACATTCTTTCCTTGATGACAACCTTGAGATCTCCACTTCTGTACAGGGCATGGAGCAGGCCACACCCTTTTTTCCCCTTGGATACACAATGGTGCCACCACACAGTACCCCCCACACCACTTCCTCTGGAAAGCCAGCTCTTTATTCTCCTGAGGGGGCTTTGATAGAAGCAAGAACACCTGCTGCAGCTTTTGGACATTTTGGGCTCCTGGTTCTCGACCCTGCATTTGGCTTGCCTCTCACTAACCCTCTGATTTTGAACTGAAAGGCACCTACCACGTGTGGGACATTTCCTCAAAGGTTCATGAGTTTCTCTTGTGATGTTGAGGCCAATCGCAGAACCCAGGGAATACATTCAAGAGAGGATTGGGGGAGGGTGCGTGCGAGTGGAACAGAGTACCATATTGGATGAGTTGGACTTCTTCAATCTCCAGCTGCTTGTAAAGGTTGCTATTGTGGTCAGATGATATCCAGGCAGTTCAGTCTCTAAACTGTGCCTGGTCCTGTGCTAACCTCCTAATTGCTGTGATGTTTTAGCCCATTGTCCCAACCACTGTGTCATCTTTCCTGTTGGGGGTCTTCCTCTTTTTCTCTGCCTTGCCATTTTACCAAGCATGGCGTCCATCTCCAGGGACAGGTCTCTCCTGACAGTATGTTCAAAGCATATGAGACGAAGTCCCGCCATCTTTGCTTCTTAGGAGCATTCTGGTTGTTCTTTTCAAAGGCAGACCTGGTTGTGATTTTGGCAGTCCATGGGACTTTAAAAACCCTGTGAGACAGTTCTACTGTGTAACACATGGTGTCACTAAGAGTGAAAATCAATAGAAGTCTCCTATCGACAACATGGATACAAGAGGGAGAATCTCATCTCTGGAATGACTAGTTGCGTGACCTTGGACAAGTTTCATAGACTCCTTGCTTGTATTAGTTGTGTGATTCTGCAAAATAAATGCCCTGGAAACTAAGGGACTTAAAACAGTAAACACGAATCTCCCCATTGACAGTGGGTCAGGAATTCGGATCAAGTTGGCTGAGCGTTTCCAGCTCAAGTTATCTCCTGATGTTCAATCAGATATTAGCAAGCACTACAGACAGGCTTGACTGTGACTCTGGCATGTTTGCTAAACTGGCCCTGGCTCTTGGTTGTAGGCCTCAGTTCCTTCATAGTGGCTTTTCCACAGGGCTACTTTAGTGTGTCATGGGGCATGGTTACTGGCTTTCCTAGAAATAGGAAATCCAAACGATCTAGGGAGAGGGGGCCACTTCTTTAATGACCTAGCCTCAGAAGTCAGGCACTATTAGTGCTGCTCTATCCTACTGAACATATGTGGAGGGCTAATCCAGTGTTCGAAATGAACATAGAAGAACATAAGTATCAAGAGGAAAGCACCATTGGGGACCATCTTAGAGAGATGATTACCACACCCTGTACACCCTGTACCATACCCTGTACACGAGGTTTGTCATCAATCAACATTTCACCTTTTTTGAAAAAGAGAAAACCACTCATACACTTGAGTTTTTCCCATAGCGCTGTCCTTGTAAACTGT
>NW_022111371.1:3248881-3286904 GCF_000313985.2 Echinops telfairi
TACACTTGAGTTTTTCCCATAGCGCTGTCCTTGTAAACTGTGTTCAACATCACAAGAATTTCTGCGGCATTTCCCCCTAAACAGGAAACAGTATTTCACAGCTGCATACTGATCTCTTAAATCGGCCATCACAAAAAATGAGGTTTGAGAAAAACTGCTTTAAGAAAAAAATCCATGGTGAGCAAAGAGAACCTTCCCAGGCAACACCACTGGATGCACTAATTCAGCGCGAGATGCTGGATGCTCATCTAGCTGGAAAAAATGCTTAAATGCCACCCACTGCCATCAAGCTGATTTTGATTCACAGAGACTCGTAGAGCATAGTAGAAGGATTCCATCAGGTTCCTAAGATTGTAAAACTACAGTAACAACAGCCTCACCTTTGTCCTGCAGAGCAGCAGGTGGGTTTGAACCAGCAACCTTGTGGTTAGCCACCCAAATCTGAACCCACTCTGCCACCAGGGCTCCTTACATGTGGCACAGGGCATGCCAACTCGGACATGTTAAGTGCTTTCCATCTCTTTTTCTCTCTTTCACATAGAAGTCACTAAATTGTGCTGTAAAGAATCCAGTAAAATGCACTGAGGAGAGAGGGAAGAGGTTCTTCTTGTTCATGGGACACCTGGGATCTGAGCTGAGCTTTTCCTTAAAGTTGGGGTGGAGTAGGGGTGTGGGAAGTAAATGACATCCTAGGAAAAGAAATTTGGACTTAGAGATTGATGCCAATAAGGGTTGTCTAGGAAAACAGAGGTCTCCTAGAATGGGGGTTAGTTCTTATGTCTTTACAGAACATGCCAGTTCAGGCAGAAGGTAAACCAGAAGGGTAAGACCAAAAGTGGAGCTTGAACATACTACACGCAAACAGCTTTCCAGACTGTGAAAGGAGGATGGAAAGCAGACATGTGTGTCGGCCCTGTTATTCTTTTTGGGAGGCCGTATGTTTGGTACATGAATTCCTATCTTTAGTAATTTGCCTATACCTTTCATAACCACCCCTCCCCCAAACTGAATGTGGCAGGCACCCTTTCAGATGGTACCTGGTGATGCTCACTGCCTTAGTTCCTTGTGTAGCATGATGCAAACACCACAAATGGGTGGCTTCAAACACAGATGGGTGCCTCCAAGCATAAGACTAGAGGGTTATAGTCCAGACCCAGATCTAAGTGTTTGCCACGCCAATTCCTACCTTAGTTGCTTTGGACAATCTTTGATTCCCTGCTGATCCTTGCCCTCTAAATAATGCTCACGTACCACGTGTCTTCCATGTGTGTCTCCGTATCTTTTATGCTCTCTGTATAACTCAGGAGTGGTGACACTTAGGATCTGCCTTACTCTGGAATGCCCACAGGCACATAGCAAAGGGAAGTCCTTATTTCCAAACAGCATCATATTCACAAACACAGCATTAGGATTTCAACTCATATTTTGAAGAGACACAATCCAATCCCAAACACCCACTTTTTGGTAATCCTCTCTTCAAAAGTGTAGGCTTTCCTGAATGACTTACTTGTGGTAAAGAGAACTCACTATAGATAATGGGAGAGACCAATCTCTGGAGAAGGACATCGTGCTTGGTAAAGCGGAGGAGCAGCGAAAAAGAGCAAGGCCCTCGACAAGATGGATCGACACAGTGCTGCATCAGTGAGCTGAGGCTTAGGAACAACTGTGAGGATGGGGCAGGATGGAGCAGTGGTTCATTAGATTGTGCATAGGGTCACTATGGGTCAGAATGGCGCCTAACAGCAACAACAAAAATACTGTAACAACAACATAGATGACGGGTTGTCACTTCTAAGTAAAGCTGGTGACATTATCTTAGAGTTTATCTTTCTCTCTCTTCTCTTTTTCTTTCTCTGACTCACTGTCTTTCTGTCTTTCTCTTCTTTGCACCAAAAGAAGTCAACTTCCATGCTGAGAACCAGCTGTGGAAATGCCTATGTGGAGATGACTTTTCTTCACCAAATAGCCGGTGGGAACCGGAGATCTGCCAACACACGTGTAAGTGGGATTGGAAGCAATACCTGTTGAGACAGGGTCTTGAGATAACCACCATCTTTTCTTCAAGTGGACACCTTGCTTCCAGCCCAGTGGGAGACCCTGAAGGAGAGGCATCACCTGGTACCTGATTTAAAGACACCATGGAGATAATATATGTGTATTGCTTTGAGGTCTTAAGTTTGCGATAATATATTACACAGCAAACAGATGACCAGTACATTTGCAAACCAACCAACCAATGAACCAACCAACCAACCAAACAAACAAACAAACTCACTACCATCGAGTTGATGCTGACTCATAGTGACCCTGCAGGACAGGGTAGAACTGCCCCTGTCGGTTTCCCAGACCACCTATGAAATAAATCATTTCTTAGGACATTTATCTTCAGGTCAACTTGTTGTTACAACAAAACAAAAACTAAATGCAGTTATTGAAAACAAAAGTTTATATTACAAGTGTAAGAGATTGGTATCGATTACTACACAGCAGGTCAGCATGCTGTTGGTCTTAAGTTCCGTCAAGATGCCCTGACTCATGGTGCCTTCCTGCACAATGGAATGAAGTGCTGCCTATCTTGAGCCCTACCTATGAGCAGTCGTGAAGCTGACTACGGGACCCCTGGGGTCATTCTTTCTAATCCACATTACTCTGTGTAATAGTCACATAAACTGATATCAATTTGGGACTTGAAAGGATTAAAAGTGAAGGGGTGGAGTCTAGTCTGTCAATCAGATCATAGCCAGTGAGGCCACTGTGTGGGCATGGCTTTCTCCTGAGAATTCTGGGAAATCTGGGATTTCCTCCTTGGAGGCAGAAGACACACTCTTTCTGTTCACTCCCTGGGAGACATTGAAGCTGAAAGACACATGGAATTATACTAGTGCCCTGAGCTGGAGAAGCCAGATGGACCTACCCTGATGCAACCAGACCTCTGAAGCTGGAGAAGCCACGTAGTGACCCCTGCCAGCTTTGAAATGCTTGCAACGCCACTGGATCCAAAGACTTTCTACCCACGGGGCTGTGATTGTCCTGCATTCAGCATCATTGCATGTGTTTAATGAGTCTGAAGAGGACTTTATATATTGTTTTTGGACATGTGGGCTAATATAGGACTTAAGACCTTCGACTGGATTGGGTTGAGATGCTTTGTTAATGTACACTTACCCTTTATCTAAACTCTCTCTTGTACACATATTAGTGTCTATGAATTTTGTTTCTTACTCTACCCGAACTAACACAGTGTATAAGCTCTGTTGATATTTGTTCAACATCACAACAACACATGAAACTTCATTGGCAAATGAGTGTTGGCTGCATATGAGAAGCTGTTGCCAGAAGTACTATAAACAGTTTCTTCAGGGAAGGCAAAAATTCTACCAGAGAATCATCACATATTTTTGTTTCAAGGTTAGTGTCTGGGACTAGCATCATCTCACTAATGACACCTGAGGAAACATTAGTTCATTGAAAAATCACAGGATTTGAAGGCAGGGGGCCCTAGTTGAATTCCAAGTTCACTTCTCCCGAGTTCTTTGATAATGGAAACATTTCCCAACTCTCTGAGGTTTAGGTTCTTCATTTGTGAGTGAAAATCATCCCTCTCTCCTAGGGTTTTAGAAGAGCTAAAGAGACAATTACAGAAAGAGCACCTAATAATAATTATGCTAATAATTATAATTACCATGTTTTGTCCATACCCGTGCACTAAGCACTGTGTTAAGTGCTTTTATATCTCCCAAATTTTATTATGTACTTACAGCCTAGGGAAACTTCCTAGAGAGCCTTAAGCCTTGTTGGAGATTCCACAGCTGGTGCAGTGGCAGAAGCTAAAATCAAACCCAAGTCTTTTTCCCCCCACTTCTTCTTCCTCCCCCCCGCTCCCCCATCTCTGCCTCCCTCCCTTCCCCCTTTGCTTCTTCTCCCTCCCCACCTCCTCTTTCATGTCCACCGTTTGAATTGTGGTTTGTGTAAAAATTAATAGAGCAGGTGAGTTTCCTGGTCCACCATTTATTCCATGACATTTGTGTCAGTCCCTTTCTGCCCACTCCCTCCCAGGATTTCCTGTTTTCATGGTCTTTTGTCCTGCCCCTTCCTGCCTCCTGAATTTTGCTTTGAGGCAAATGCTGCACTTTTGATCTCCTCTGGCTGATTTTTCTGAAGAGAACATTTCCCCCAGGTGTTACTACTCACTGAATAGCTCTGTCTATTGGTTGGATGTCAGGTCATCCCTGAGGATAAGTTCCTTCCAGGTTTGGAGAGTGCCTCACAGCCCACACCTGGGAGCCTCCATCACTATCACATCAGACCAGTAAGCCTGACTTTTTTATGATTTTGAATTTTGGTCTACATGTTTCTCCTATTCTGCCCAAGACATTCTGTGCTCCTGATTAGAGTGGTCAGTAGTGGTATCTGGGCAACATATATTTCTTCTGGTATCAGGGTAGTAGAAGCTGCTGTCCATGTGACTCATCTGCCATTTGGACTAAGTATTTCCTTGGGTCTCTGGTTTTCTTTACACTACTTCACTCCAGAAAGGGAGCAACCACGAGTCGTATGTCTTTTAAGACCCCAGTCCCTGCTCAGCACAGCAGGACATAGAACAATGTCTTGGTGAACTTTATGCCAGTCGACCTAGATGTTCTCAGAGAGTGTGATCCTGAGTCTCCAAGCCCAGTGAGTCATTCCCTCAAGATAATTGACTAAGGCTAAGAAGGGTTTTTTTAAAACCTTTGCCTCCTATTGGCTTTGCAATATAATATGTTAGACCAGGTTGACTAGAGAAACAAATCTAGAGACACTCGTATGTGTGTGATAGAGAACTTTATATCAAAGAGCAATTGTATATTGAAAAAACATCCCAGCCCAGTCCAGATCAAGTACATCAGTCCGTATTAACCATATGTCCAATACCAGTCTAGAAATGCCTCTTCATATTCATGCAGCCCATGCAATGATGCAGAACGCAGGAAGATCAAAGGCTAGTGGGTGGAAAGTCTTGTGGACCCAGTGGCAGTGGAAGCATCTCAGCGCTGGCATGGGTCTCCATGTGGCAACTCGAACTCCAGATCACTAGCACAATCAGCATAGTTCCATGTGGCTTGTCATCAGAATGTGAAGCAGAGAGAGTGTGAGTCCCACCTCCCAGGAGGTAGACAGGAGTTTCCAGAATCCTCAGGAGAAAACTAAGCCCACACAGAGGCATTATTGGCCACACAGAAGCATTATGGACTCCACCCCTTCACTCAAGTTGACGGGAGATTATGTAACTTGTACAATATGGGTATATTTACAGCATATTCAATTTCTATTTGAATATCACATTGCTCTTCCAAGCCTATATGATTGGGCAAGCACATTTTTTTCTTATTAGGCACATACTCTTCATCGCCCATCTGTCAATTTTCTCTGCTTCGGTGGCTTGCTACGTTGCTATGATGCTGGAATGCAGACACTAGCTTTTCAAATGTCAGTTGGGTCACCCGTAGTAGAGAGGTTTAAAAGGAGGATCCAGACAAAGAAGGACCAAGGAGGAACTGGTGATCAACTTCCAAAAATTAGCCCATGAAAACGTTAGAAATCAAAACAGATTGTTGTTTGATATAATGTTACAAGGTGAGATGCTCTCACTCCCCCTGGTTTTAAGTTATTCAAAATACACAGTGCCCACAACACTGGGCCTGGGCATCTTCATATCCAAGACATGGTCCTGCAAAGTCTTACTCTGTTGGATGTGAGTAGACACTGACTTAGTGATAATTAACAACTCGTGGCAATTCCAGGTGACTGGCTATGCAGTTTAAAGTGTTCCGACAATGCCAATTCCCTTCTCTTGTGTAAGAAGAAAATGTCTCATTTGAAGTGAATACAGAACATTTGTTTGTCTCAGCCAGCCTCAGCTTCCCATGCCCCATCTCCTATCAGATGCTGACAGAGTGTGGTCAGGACCCTGTTTTTCTGGGTCCACAGTAGCTCATCAAGCATTACTGCAGGTCACCTGGGACTGCCTGCTGTAATGACAAAATCCATGCCTTCAACGTCTTAATTAACTCAATACAATCAAGTCGGTAGATTGATCAAAGCAGGGTCTCATATGGAATTAATTAGGAAATTGTGGGGGAGGACTTGATTAATTCAGACTTTATAAACCCACTGGGAAGGCTTTGGAAGCCCAAAGAGGTCTGTTCAACACGAAGCACAGTTCTAGTTTTAAATTTAACAGAATATGTGATTCCTATCCCAGCGTTAGTTTGTGTTTTCCTCCTCCCAACCCCCCACTTTTATTTTTGGTTTGTGAAAAGACAGAACCCCAGCCCAACTCTGAGGAAGTGGTCTGAGGAGGGTTTTCTTTTGTCTTTGGGGGGGAAACTCTCGATTTTGAAAAATGCCCAATGGAAGTGCCTCTAATGGGCAGTTGGGTGTCTCTCATTGATTGCATTAACACCCGCCCACCCCCAAGCTTCCAAACAGTTCTACTCCTACAATGATTTCCCATGAGCAGTGTCATTTTTCCCTACCTTATATATAGAAGGTACATATAAAAAATATTTTTAAAAAGAATTTAAGGCCTAAGACATTACAGAATCACAGAAACCTTTATTAAAAATATTAAAATTTGAAAAAAAATATTGTTTTAAAAACTTTGCTATTTGTATGAACCTGTTCCCAAACACAAGGCACCTCTACAGCATAGTGAATTACATGTTGAGTGGCAAACTTTAGGGTCAGTAGTTGGAGTTCCAATCCTCTGAAGGAGAAAGAGGAGGCCATTGACTCCCATAACACTTCTCAGCCTTGATTTAATAAAACAGAGGGCCAGTGAAAAGGAGGAATGTCCTCTATGCGATAGATTGATGCAGTGACTGCAACGCTGAACTCACATGAACAAACTTTTTTGGTTGTTTTTTGCTCAGGATAGTGTGTGGGGGGGAGGAGCATTAAAGAACTAGAGGAAAGTTGTATGTTTCATCGGTGGTATACTGCACCCGGATTGGCTCATCTCCTCCTTGTGACCCTTCTGTAAGGGGATGTCTACAGATTGGCTTTGGGTCTCCAATCCATGCTCCCCCTCATTCATATTGATATGATTTTTTGTTCTGGGTTGGTCTTTGATGCCTGATACTTGATCCCATTGACACCTCATGATCACACAGGCTGGTGTGCTTCTTCCATGTGGGGTTTGTTGCTTCTCAGCTAGATGGCCACTTGTTTATCTTCAAGCCTTTAAGACCTCAGATGCTATATCTTTTGATAGTTGGGCACCATCTGCTTTCCTCACCACATTTGCTTATGCACCCATTTTGTCTTTAGTGATGGTGTCAGGAAGGTGAGCATCACAGAATGCTGGATTCTTAGAACAAAGTGTTCTTGCATTGAGGGAGTACTTCAATAGAGGCCCAAAGTCAATCTGCTACCTTAATACTTAACTAATAAATATATGTACATAGCTCTATTTCCCTAATGTTATAGATAAATATATTTACATATGTACATGCCTGTATTTAGACCTCTATAAATGTCCTTTGCTTCCTAGTTATTCTCTCTATTTCCTTTTACTTTCTTCTTGTCCCACAATCATGTTCGGCCTTCATTCAGGTTTCAGTAATTCCTCTCAGCTACATTACCCTTGATCAAGCCCCACTTGGCATCCTACGGCCTCCTTGTAATCTATTTTAGATCACTTATTGTTCCCTTGTCCCTGGGTTTGTTGCCACCACTCCTCCAGATAGTTTATCCTGCCTATCTTAATGAGGTAGACATGCAGAGACAATAATAAGCACAAAAACAAGACAATGCAAAACAAAGCAACAAAAGAAAAGGCAAAATAAAACAACACCATCATCACCACCAAGCAAAAAAAAACAAACCCCAAGTTAAAAAAAAAGAGAGAAAAACCTATAAATAGTTCTAGGCCTGTTTGTTGACCTTTAGGAGTGATTTCCAGTTGAGGCTGATGGGATGCCACACCCTGGCCCCCAAGTCTATTTTTAGAATTCCTCAGGGACTTCATTGATTTGCTCCCCTGGCTGTTCTGTTGCATGCCCATAGTGTTTTTCCCTGGTGTGGTGGGGTCAAATGTGGCACACTTCCTGAACTGTGTCTCCAATATTGTCCCCAGTATTGCCATGGGTCAGTGAGGGATGTTGTGTCTCATGTTTCGTGGTTGGGTCCAGGGACAATGCCAGGTCTAATCCAGGGATAGATATGGCAGCCAACTAAAAAGGAGGGGGAAAAACAAAAAGACATTCATAGCAGGGAAGCAGGGCACTAACCTGCCTAAGGGGAGGGTATTGTTTATATCTCCACAGGAGAGGGAGAGAGAAATGGTACTCAACCCAGTGAGCAAAGACGTGAATGCAACATATTGACATGAAGGAGCAAACCAGCAGAGATGTCTGCTTTTTAGGGATGCATAGTACTCCACTCACTATGATTCAGAATTGTCTCAATCTCACCGAAACAACAACAACACGAACTCCAAAATAATTCCGACAGGGGATCCACCCTATTGGGCCAACGGCTATGCCGTATGTGGGAGTAGAACTGCCCCATAAGGTTTTCTAGGGTGTAATGTTTTGAATTATATTTTTATTGGGATAGCCTTCATGTATGATATGACTGAATCATTCATGTATATGAAAAATGTTTGTGCAATCATTACCACAATACATTGCAGAACATTTTCTTCTTGTACTCATTGTTACCAGCTCCCGTTTCCCCATATCGGCCTCCAAACCCCACGCCACCACGTCTCCAGGTGATTATCAATCCAGTTTCTGTCTGCCTACATCCACCCGTCTTGGGCTTCATATTCAAAAAACATGCATAAAACAGACAGGAAACAACCAAACCAAACCCCAACAAGGACTAGACAAAACATAGAAAAACCTCAATCAAAAGAAAGCAGAAGATATTCAACACTGAAACAACTTTAAAATGGGTCAACAGGGAGGTCAAAATTACATTTTAAGCTGAACTACATCTGCCAGAAGGGACTTTACAAACAATGCTCTCTGTTTGATAGCAAGGCTATGCACCAGCGGCTTCATCACTGGGACTCTGTAAATTGATTTTTTTTTGTTCTTGAACCAGGTGTTTCTTTCCAGGAACCCAGAGTTCAAATTACTGACTATGCACATCAGTACTATACTGGGCACAGCATTTATCCCTAGTGGAAGAGAGCTGGATAAGGACTCATGACTTCACGGAGTGAACAGTCTCCTTGGGGATGCAGCTGTGCCCAGACCAGTTCAGGAAAGTGAGTGTGTTATTAGGACAAGTGGCTGTGGGTGGAGAAGCGCCAGGACATTATTGCTACCCCACGGAATGTGAATCTTCACTGAGAAGCTGACACCTCGGCTAAGCTGAGCCGAGGAAATGCTGCTGTCCCCCAGCAAACTCGAGGGAGCAGTATGAACTGAGAGGGTTCTGGTATGCCTGGGGAATTGTATTTTTCTGGGTCTTTACACATTCGAGGTGATAATTGTTGATAATAACACTTCTGCTACATTTGCCTAAGCCAGAATCTTTGCGACCGTGAATTAAAAATTAATTAGTAAAAAAAAAATTGCAATTAGCTATTTTACATTGTGTTCACATATGCAGATTCTAAAAGTGAATTAATATAATTATGCAGATAAAAGAGGATAATAAATACCAGCTTGGGCTGTAATTATCTACGCGCTCCTAGGGAAAAAAAGTGGCTCAGAGTCTGCACTGAAGAGGTAAAGGGGGAATAAGGGTTTGCACACAGCCATTAAGCCACGGGCTTCATGTCAACTTTCTTATTGAGACCTTAGACCAATATGCGAGGAAAGTTCTTTTATCCCCAGTCTGTCACTGCTGGCGGCGGCGGGGGTTGCTGTTGGCTTGGCTCTGACTCATGGCAATCCTACATTTCCCAGAACAAAACCTTGCCCAGTGGTTCTGAGCCATCTCCAGGCTGATGGGTGAGAGGTTGAAAACGGAGGACAGGGCTGTGCTGGCCCGGGCAGCCAGAGGCCCCTCCTGTCAGTCGCAGGTCTCTCAGCACCAAGATGAGAGGTTGGAGATGTAGGCATGGAACAGAGATAGAAGCTAGCCAGGAATGTGAAGTTGAGAAAGATTTTATTGACGCAGGGAAAGAACTCCCGGGAGGGAAGGGAGAGCAGAGAAAGGGACAGGGACATCTTGAGCCCCCGGGTGTGTTCTGAGACCCAAAGAGCTAGGTCAGGGAAATTGCATCTGGCAATGA
Source organism: Echinops telfairi (assembly GCF_000313985.2). NCBI lineage: Eukaryota > Metazoa > Chordata > Mammalia > Afrosoricida > Tenrecidae > Echinops > Echinops telfairi. The sequence continues at coordinate 3,259,113 of NW_022111371.1, forward strand.
GGCGGTGCGACATATAGAGGGCTTGAGCCAAGGACGTATGTGCTGATAAGGGGAAGAAAGGCCTTCAGGTGCTGCAGTTGCAGGGGCTGAGTCAGGATGTGGTCTGTGAGTAAGTCATCCCAGAACACTGAGGGAAGGGCTGTACAGACCCAGCCAGGAGAGATAAGCTCCTTGGAACGCTGGAGGCAGGGCCGGCACAGTCCAGCTCCAGCCTTGAGAGGCTGGGGGAAGGGCCCGCACAGTCCAGCAGGCTATCTTTTGGGAGAGCTGGGGGAAGCGGCTGCATGGTGTAGAACCGGCCCAAATAATAGGTATGTTTGAATCCCTCGTCGCAGCTAATGTGCCAACTCATCTCATTGGGGGTGTCCCTACGTTTTGCTGATCCCTCCACTTTAACCATCATGGTGACACAAATACAAGCGACAGATGGGAAACCAAGAGGAGGAGATATCAGAATGAATGGTCGAGCTGGACCACACCTCCGCTTTGTTTGCCCCACAAGTCCTGCTCTATTCAAACTTTCTAATGAATGAGACCCCTCATGATTTCAGGGTGTGGTGAAATCTGTATTCAAATGCTAATGTCTTAAAGTTTATTAATGATCTGATTCTCATGTCATGGAAATTAGCCAACAATATGTTTCAACATAACTCATTGAACAAAATCATAGTAAGTGTAAATTCAAGTAGCATGTGGTATTCAAACCATAGTTCCCCACTCCCCCCCAAAAGCCACTGATTAATTCAAAGCATAATACTAAACTCACTAATAGCATTTAAAACGGAAAAATTTGAATTGAAAAGTAAGCAAGTTATACAAAGGAGCTTCCAAAAAGTTCATGGAAAAGTGAAATGAAAAGATGATGGAATATTTTTCGTGTACTTTCTGAAGCTTCCTCATAATACTCCCCTCCCATAGATATTAAGCAGTGCACCTTCCCTGTTCTAGACTCTCTGATTCTCTGGCATTTAGCATGTATGACAATCATTGAAAATATCCACCATCCAAGCATTTTGTTCATTAATGACATACTTCTATCCATAAGGAATGTCAAGGAGCAAGGCAAGAGTGACATTAATTGTGAAGGTTAACTTTCAATATCAACGTGGATAGGTAGGCCATGATTCTCAGTGGCTTGGCAATTATGCAATGATGTAGTCCTCTTCCATTTTGTGATCTGACATGGTCATCCTCCATTTTCACCTAATACTGATTTCCCATAAGGCTTAGTCTTTGGAACCTAACTGCGGCATTAAGGGAGGAGAGAGTTTAATGAAAATGTTATGCTTGAGATATATAAAGCATACATAGATGAAAGCTTGGAAAGAATTTTCTCTTAATGACTTCAGAGTTGATCTATCATTTTATATAACTCTTTAATAGTGAAAACTATTTACGCTGTTGTGGAAGAAGTACGACCAGAAGGATTCTTGGAGGCAAGGATGCAGAGACTTAGTCTCACATACTTTGGCCAGGTTGTCAAGAGAGGCCGGCCCTTGGAGAAGGACATCCTGCTTGGTAAATAGAGGGGCATAGAAACAGAGGGAGGCCCTCAATGAGATGGGCTGACACCGTGGCTTCAACAATGGGCTCAGGCAGAGGAAACACTGTGAGGATGGTGAAGGACTGGGCAGTGGTTTGCTCTGTGGTCCATAAAGTCCCTATGGTTCGGGACTGAATTGATGGCACCTTAGAACAATAACACACAACAACACCACAACAACAATAACAGCACTTCAATAGCAATGTATACCCTATTATTCTTTTTAATTGAGCAGGCATAATCTAAAGATGCCACGTAGCTTTTGCATTGCACCATCTTTGAAACAGGGTCCTTCAGCTTTAAGAACAAAGTACAGAAAAATGTATATCTAAATAATAATATCATTGCATGATAAATTAGGCCTCTGATTTGTACAAGCAAGGTGAATCAATGCAAGGATATTTGTAGTGAGAGCAACAAAGCAGACGTCGGAATGAGTCCCAGAGCCAGTAATTACTCAGAGACACCTCTTCCTTTTAGCCACGCTTTCTGCATTTACTGTTGTCACTTTCTCTTTGCCCTTTGTGGTTCATCGTTTTTATTTTTTGCACGGACTTGTGCTGTGCCCCATCTGCTGTGATTCACCCTCTTCTAATTATGCAGCACACATCCTATCTCTACGAAGCAGAATTTTATCAGTTTTTATAATGAATCAGGGCCTCCCAGGTGAAAGATGCAAATGCAACATTTTTAAAAGAGATGTTATTGTTGAAAGAGATTCACACAGGCCTGAACGTCTGTGATACTCAGGGTGATTTGGGACAGTGGGAGAATTTGCACATTTAACAAGCTGTTTCCTGAAAGGCTGCTTGGTTGGAAGCAGGAAGAAAACACTAGGAGGCCAGGTGACCTCGTGTATCCTTGTAATTCTGACTATACTAGTTATGAGATTTGGGTGGTCACTGAGTGGTGAAAATATTTAAGTGGTGGACTACTGGCTAATGGAAAGTTGGGAGTTCTACCCCACCCAGTGGCACCTTGGAAGATCTAATCTATGGAAAATCCCATGGAACACTTCTGTTCTGTACACGTGGGGTCGCCATGAGTTGCAATCATCTCACCTGCAACCAATAACCATAACCCATCATCTCTCTTGTTTAGGATGAGAAATAATAACTGCCTTATCTTCCAGTTCTAAGAAAATTGCCCCTTATTCTTGATTGGGTTGCTTTACCCCTCTGACCCAATGGACCCATTTAATTTGTACAACAAACTTGCTAGTCCACCTCTTTATGTGTGGCCCAAGATTTGGAGACTTGGAAGCTAGTAGTAGTTATGCTATAACACCAATACCGGTTGCTGTCAGATCAACTCCAGTTCGTGGGAATACCACAGATAGCAGAGTAGAACTGTGCTCCATAGGGTTTTTAATGGAAGTGGGTCCATTGGGGGTGGGTGTGGGTGGGGGGAAGTAGGTTACCAGGCCCTTCTTCTACTGGTCTGAATAAACACAAACCTCCAATTTTTCCAGCATAAATCACCACTGAACATTTATGATAACCAAGGCACAGAGAGTTCAGTAACTTCTCAAACTGCATCACTAGCAAACCTTGGCGGTAGGGTTTAGAATGTATGCATTTATCGAAGGCACTGTCCCTCAAAGGGCATAAACATACCCTTTCTCTCTAGCTTCAAATAATGTAGAAGAGACAGAGCACACTTTGTTGAATGAGAAAGAGGCTGATGCTAGGTGCCATCAAGTCAGGTCCAGCCCATAATGGCACAACAGAACGAAATGCCTGGTCCTGAGCTGTCCTCCCAATTGTTCCGATGCCTGATCCTATCATTGCTGCCACAGTGTAAACCCATCTCCTTGAGGGATTTCCTCTTTTTAACTGGCCCTCCACTTTACTAAACAGTATGTCTTTCTCCAGGGATGCTCTCTCCTGACAACATGTCCAAAGTATGTAAGATGAAATCTCCCCACGCTTGCCTCTCAGGAGCTCTCTGGCCACACTTCTTCCAAGACACCTCAGTTCCGCCTTTTAGCAATCCATGGTGTTTTAAACCCTCTCCTCCAGCACCAAAGTTCAAATTGTTTCTTCAAATTCATTCTTCATCAGTTTCCCTTATTCAATGTCCAACTTTTCCATGCTTCTGAGGTGAGCGAAAGAACTACCATGACTTGTGTCAGGTGCACCTTAGACCTCAAAGTCATATCCTTGTATGTCAATCCTCTAAGGAGGTCTTGTGCAACAGATTTGCCGAATTCAAAATGCAACTCTTCTTTTGATCCCTTCACTGCTCCTTCTGTAAACACCGATTATGGATCCAAGCAAGATGAAATCCTGGACAACTTCAACCTTTTCCACTCTTATCATGATGTTACCTATTAGGTTTTCTTTACATTGAGTCATAATCCATACTGCAATCCTTGATCTTCATCAGCAAGTACCTCAATTCCTCCTCACTTTCAACAATCAAGGTTTGTCAGCTACATATCACAGGTTGCTAATAAGCATTTCTCCATTTCGGATGCCACATCCTTCTTCATATAATCTGGCTTCTCTGATGATTTGCTTGGCATACAGATTGAATAGTATGGTAAGAAGGTACAACCTGGATACAGAACTTCCCTGACTGTAAGCCACACCGTAGTCCCAACTGCTTCTTGATGCATGTGCAAGCTCTGCATGAACACAATGAAGTGTTCTTGAATTCCCATTCTTCTCAAGGTTGTCCATAATTTGCTATGTTGAATGCTTTGGCATAGTCAATACAACCCTACTATACATTTTTCTGATAGTCTCTGCTTTCAGCCAAGATCCATGTGATATCAGCAATGATATCTACTGTCCCATATTCTCCTCTGAATCCACGCAGCTGCCTGTAAATGTACTGATGTCAATGCTGACTCATAGACACCCCCGGTGGGTTTCTGAGGCTGTAACTGTTTATGGGAGTAGAAAGACCAGTCTTTCTACTGGAGCTTCTGATGGTTTAAAACTGCCAACATGCAGAACAAAAGCCAATGGATAACCACTCCTATGTTGGATAAGATTTATGTATGGATTGAGCTCTAAGAACCCCCCCATAAAATGATTAAAAAGGAAGAAGAATGGATGTTTATTAGCTCCTCAGATTTCTCATCTCTAAATTTAAGATAACACCACATAATTATTGAATGTTTAGGAAGAGTAGATAGATTTTTTTTAAAAAACGTTGTTATTGTTAAGTGTGAGTTTATTTCAAATCATAGCAACTCTTTCTACAAAGAAGGAAATGCTACCTGGTTCCACGTCATCTTCACAACCATTGCTATGCTAATCCAATTGTTGCATCCACTGTGTCAAGCCATCTCTTGGGGGAATCTTTCTTTATTTAGCTCTGTAGCTACCATCCAGTAAGTTCTGAATCATGACAGCCCTATGAACAACAGAATGGTGTTCCTTGGCCCTTCATCATTCTCATGATCACCAGCATTCTCATGTTCAAAGTTAAAGTCATTCGCACTTCCTAACAATCTCTGCCACCATCTCTGGACCTCTGCTTCACCAAGCAGGGTACTCTTCTCTCGCTGTTGACTGCACCCTGATGATATGTCCAAAGCCAGTGAGTCAGTGTTCTGTTGTGATCCATTAGGTTTTCGGAGGCTGATTTTTGAAAGTAGATTGTTGGCTTTTCTTCTAAATCATAGTCTGGAAGCTCTACTGTAGCCTGTCCATCATGGGTGACCCTGCTTGTACTTGAAATACCAGTGAAATAGCTTCTGGCATCATAGCAACATGCAGGGTGCCACAGTACAACAAACTGATGTGTGGGAGTAGGTCAATGAGAAGACATTTTATCCGTGTAAGATTATTAATTAGGGTTTGGGAAAAATATTGAAAACATTCAAATGTTATTCACTTTACCTTCCATGAAAGAAAATAGACATGAAATAGATATGTGACATTAGATGGGCAGGTTTAAAAGATATCTTTAAAACGGTACTATCTTATGTTGCCTATATTCATGTTAGATGTCTTCCATATGGGGTCTATAATGTCTATGTGCAGTTGTTAAATTTGTCATTTTCAAGGTCTGCTGACAGAAGCCCAGAAGGTGCAATGTCTACCTAAAGCCAGAAAAGATACCTGATAGAGCAAGGTTTTGCCCTTGGTGGTTTCTAGGCAGAAGTCCTTGGGTGTTAAACATGGTTAACAAGTGCGACCTGAAACCTGGAAGTATAAATCCATCCAGAGGCTTCTCAGAAGAAGGATCTGATAATCAGCTTCCATAAAAAAATCCATCATTGAAAATCCTGTGGGGCTCACAGAGGGTCATCTATAATTGGATAATTGGAATAAACTTAGTAGCTGGACCAGTACTGGTACTGGTAGTTCTTATGCCAAAACATAAAGCTTGATCTCTTTTGTTTCCTGGTTGATTTCTTGATAATTATTTAATAGCTAATTCATAAACTTCCCCAAGCCAGGAACTATATTTAGCACAGTCGCTTGTGACTCCCATTCTAAGCAGCAAAGTGAATTGTGCAAAGGAAACTCATTGCTTGAATAGAAGAATAAATGAATTCATCAGAGATGCTTGGAGCATATCTTAGTTTGGGTTGACTAGAGAAACAAATTCATAGACACATATGCATATATGAAAGAGATTTCTATAAAAAGTAATTATGTATCAAGAAAACATTCAAGCTCAGTCCACATCAAGTCCAAAAGTCCGATATTAGCCCATATGTCCCATACCAGTCCATAAATTCCTCTTCAGACTCACACAACACGTGCAATGATGCCAAATGCAGGAAAATCTTGCAGATCCAGTGGTGATGGAAGCATTTCAGCACTGGCATGGGTCTCCACTTGGATCCTCCGGTTCCAGGGCTCTGGCTTCATCAGCGTAGCTTTATGTGGCTTGTCAGCAAGAATGTCTTACAGAGAGAGTGTGTGTCCCACCTCCAGGGAGGAAGACAGGAGTTCCCAGAATCCTCAGGAGAAGACTATATCCACACAAAGGCCTCATTGACTATGGCTTGATTGACAGGCTAGACTCCACCTCTTCATTCCTAGGTGGCAGTGGCCTATGGAACTGCCACAGTGCATGCCTCTGAGCCTGTTTGTGTGCTGAGGGGCAGAGGGCAGAACCTCTGGATGGAGCAAGAACCTCTGCCAGACCGTCTGGGAAAGCATGGCCTCCACATCCTGAATAACAGGATTCACCATCTGTGATCCAGTTGGTGGGTCATCCAAGGATGGATGGCCTCTTTCACGGTTCCCAGACATATGCTGGCTTCCCTTGAGTTCCCCCGAGTGTTAGATCTTTCAAAGATCTCGGGTACAGGACATGTCCTGACTCTCCTCACTCAAGGCCCCAACATTTTTAACATGCAGGGCCTCTGGCCTGGCTCTAGATCGATACAGCATTATCTTTCACAGAAAATCACTTCACAACGATGCCCCGTTGGCAAGGCGAGCAGCTGATTGGACTCACTGCAGATCAATGGCTGCACCCTCAGGAGCTCAGGAGTACATTGTTTCCTCATTGCAATTTGAGGATTGCACTTAACCTTACAATGAGAGTGCCCTTGAATGCTCAAGTAGGTGGCTTTTGATCAGGGTCTTGAAGAGTGATAAAGAACTCTGCAGGGAGAGACACAGCTAGGCCAGATTTGCAGAATGAAGAGGAGAAGGTCATGAGCCAACTCGGTGTTATCATTTGATTCTGATTTGCTGTGATCCTATAGGTCAGAGTAGAACTCCTCCATAGGGTGTCCAAGGCTGTAATAGTCGTGGATACAGACTGCCACATCTTTATACCGTAGGGAAGCTGGTAGATTCAGCTGCTAGACTTTCATTTAGCAGGTGAGCACTCAAGCACTGAACCACCAGGGGGCCAACCACCTAACTGTTCATCAGCTGATGAATAAATAGAGTGGACCATAGATGCCCATAATGGACTATCAATCAACCATAAGAGAAATGAAATCCCAACACATGCTATAACGAAGCAACAGCGAAGATGCGACGGTGTGCAAAGTCAGTCAGCCTCAAATGGACAAATGCTGTGTGAAAAAAGCAAATGGATCTAAATCAAAGTTGTCAGTGGTTCCCAGGAGGGAGAGGGAGGGAAGAAAGGGTAGTTTGTTTAGGGCGTACTGAATTTCTGCTTGTGGTAGAACAAGAATTCAACACATCCCCTAAATGTTGTTGTTGCTATTAGATGCCATCCAGTCGATTACAATTCATAGCAACCCTACATGCAACGGAGCAAAGGGGCGGTCATGTGCAGTAACAGGCCCAACTGTCCCCGGTACCGTGCCTTCCTCACTATTCTTATTATGTTTGGGCCCATTGTTGCAGCCACTGGGTCAAGCTCAGCGCCGGGTCTTCCTCTTTTCACCGCTCTTCCTTCTACTTGAACAGGCACGATGGCCTTTTCCAAGGACTGGCCCAAAGAAGGGAGATGAAGCCTTAACATCCTCACTTCAAGAAGCCTTCGGGTTGAACTTCTTCTGAGACAGATCTGTTTGTTCTTTAGGCAGTTGGTGGGGATTCTCAATACTCTTTGCCGGCACCACAATTCAAATGCATTGACTCTTGTTTGGTCTTCCTTACTCAATATGCAGATGAGGTGATCAAAAATACCATGGTTCCAGTCAGGTACAGTTTACTCCTCACATCAATGCACTTCAACACTTTGAAGAGCTCTGGTGCAGCAGATGTTTCCAATAAAAGGTGTGGTTCGATCTCTGGACTGATGCTTCAGTGAGCATGGACTTTGGAGACAGGCAAAATAAAATCTTTGACAACTTCCATATTTTTCTGCTTTTATCGTGATGTTACCTATTGGTCCAATGGTGAGAATTTTGCTTTTCTTTGCATGCCACTGAATAGAGGCTGTAAAACTTATTTAATTCTCCAATGCTTTGTCATGTATATTTTAACCTTAATTAAAAAATAAACTCAGGGAATCACTTGTGGGAAATAAAAATCTGAATAGTTTATAGAGGACCTACTTTATGTCGGGAATAGCGTGGTGAACAGCTTCACATTGAAGAGGAAGAAGCACCGGGGTCTCACAGGGGTGACGAAACTTGCCCAAGGTGAGTGGGCTATAACTGATGGGTGGGATGAATTCCGAATGGGCAGATCCACAGCCCAGTCTTGTTAGAAGCTCAAATAAAATGCACAGACTGCTCTGATGAGCCCCAGGCTTCATGCCTCGACACGTTCATATGTGAAAGCATTCTTGTTCCCTTGTTTTCTCAAGTGTCCATTTTGGAAGTTGTCCAGTGGTATGTACAACAGAAAAAAGTTGTCCGGGGGTATTTACAACAGTTGTCCAGTGGTATGTACTTGGTACTGCACCATCCTTACAATTGTTCTTGTGTTTGAGTCCATTGTTACAGACACTGTGTCAGTCCATCTTGACTAGGATCTTCCTTCCTCTTTTTTTCTGTCCCTCTAAAGGCTAATGTTTTTCTCCAGGAACTGGTCTTCTTTCACATGTCCAAAGTGCATGAGAGAAAGTCTCGCCATCCTTGCCTCTGGCTGTACTCATTCAAAGACTGATTTGTTTGTTCTTTTAGCAGGCCACAGTACTTGCAATATTCTCTGTCAGCACCATGATTCAAAAGCACCAATTCTTCTCTGGGTTCCTCATTCGGCGTCCTGACTTTGGCATGTATACGAAGCAATTGGAAAGACCATGGCTTGGGTCAAGGGTACCTTAATCCTCAAAGTAATACCCTTGCTTTTCAACACTTTAAAGAGGTCTTGTGCAGCAGATTTACCCAATGAAAAGTGCCCTTTGATCTCTTAACTGCTGATTCATGAGCATTGATTATGGTTCTGAGCAAGACAAAAATCCTTAAAATTTCTATCTTTTCTCCACATATCATGATGCTACTTATTGCTCCAGTTGTGAGGATTTGGGTCTTCTTTATATTGAGTTGCAATCTATACTGAAGGCTGAAATCCTTGATCTTCATCAACAAGTATTCAAGTCCTCCTCATTTTCATCAAGGAAGGCTGTTTCATCTACTTATCAAAGGTTGTTAACAAGCCTTCACCCAAATCTGATGCCTCCTTCATATAATACAGCTTCTCTGGTGATTTGCTCAGCATACAGATTGAATAAGAATGGTGAGATGATACAACTCTGTCATACATCTTCCCTGATTTCAAACCATGCACCATTCCCTTGTTTTGTTCCCACAACAGACTCTGGACCTATGTACAAGGTCTGCATGAGCACAATGAAGTTTCTTGGAATTCCCATTCTTCTCAAGGCTATCCATAGTTTGTTATGATCCACACAGTCAAAAGCTTTTGCCTAGTCAGTAAAACACCAGTAAACACATTTCTGGTACTCTGCTTCCAGCTAAAATTAATCTGACATCTGCAATGAGATCCCTTGTTTCACATCCTCTTCTGGATCCAGCCTGAATCCCTAGGTCCTTGTTAATATACTATGACTGCAACCATTTTTATATGATCTTCAGCAAAACTTTACTTACATGTTGCGTCAGCTGAGTTGTCTAGAGAAACAAACCAGTGACACTCACCTATTTACAAGAAACAACTTTATTTAAGAAGCAACGTTTTATCAAGAAGGCATCTGAGCCCAGTCCAACCGAAGTCCACAGATCTGATGCTAGCCGGGCCCTCTTTAGACTCATGTAGCTGCAGGTTAGTGATGCAGACAGTTGATGCAGAACAAGGGAAGGCCACAGGGCAGTGAGTTAAGAGTCATACGGATCCAATGTTGATGGAGACATGACAAGGCACCAGCAGCTGTTAGAGTCGGGTGGATCACATTTTTTTTCCATGCTTGAGCTCATTATTTTATTTATTTATAAGTCCTTTTATTGGGGGCTCTTACAGATCTTATGATGATCCATACATCAATTGTATCACGCATATTTGTACATATATTGTCATCGTCATTTTCTAAACATTTAATTTGTATTTGAACCCTTGGTATCAGCTCCTCTTTTTTCCCTCCCTCCCCACCCTCTGACCCTCAGGTGCCCTTGACAACTTATAAATTAGTATTATTTTCATATCATACATTGTCTGCTGTCTCCCTTCACCCATGTTTTTGTTGTCTATCACCTGGGATGGGGGTGTTATCTGTCGATCATTGTGATCAGATGCCCCTTTCTATCCCTTCTCCCCCCACCTTTCCCCACCCTCATGGTATCCATACTCCTATTACACTTCCTGAGGGGTTTATCTATTCTGGATTCCATGTGTCCAGCGCATCTATCTGTACCTACTCCAGTCCAGTCAGATTTGTAAGGTAGAATTGGTGTCATGGTAGTTGGGGGTTGGGGGTCAGAGGAAAGAAGCATTAAAAAACCAGAGGAATGTTGTGTGCTTCGTCAGTGCTATATTAAATCCTGGCCGACTGAAAGCCCATCCATAGACAATCAGACATCCCCTCACAGAAGGGTCACAAGGAAGGGACGAGTTAGCTTGAACTCATTCTTGTAGCTACTGTGTCCATCCATCTAATTAAGGGCCTTCCTCTTTTTCACTGCCCCTCTGCTTTCCCTAACACAATATCCTTCTCGAAGGACTGGTCTCAGTTTGTTGCACTGTGGTGGCTTGTGTGCTGCTGGAAGCTGTATCTGGTATTTCAAATGGCAGCACATTCACTCAACTTGAATAGGTTTCAGTGGAGCTTCCAGACTAAGAGCAGATAAGGAAGAACGAATTGGCTTCAGAGAAAACCGTCACCCCAAACAGCAACATCTAGCCGTTTTAAACCTATAATGTTCTTACAGTCCATTATATGTCCTCAGTTTCTTCAACTCAAATTTATGGATAATCACATCAATTTTGTAGGGTGATCAAATAATAACAAAAGTAATAGCTACAGGCAATGTGCTCAACTCTACCATGAGTCTCTTCACTAAACCTAGAAAGTAGGTTTTATTACTATCCTCATTGTCAGATAAAGACACCAAAGCTCTCCAAGATCACAGAAGTAGTATTTGTGCGCTGTCAATCATCTTTCCTCATGTTTTACTATTATCTTCATTTTTCTTAGAACAAAATAACCCCAGCTCCTTGCCAGGCTTACAAGGTCTCACATTATCTGGTCTATGCTTGTGTCTCTGAACTTGACTCTTGTCAAGGGTTTAGACCCCTCTGGACTCCCAACCTGTACTATTTCTACCCTCCATCCTCACCTCTGGTCTGGTTATGCATCTTTGAGGGAACAGAGAACCCTTGTCTGACTTTGTTCTTAGTGTCCAGGTAGACATGGCTTCTCATATTTGACTGCTCATGTCTGTCTGTGAGAGTTTGCTTAGGGATGGTGGACCCATATCTATTTAATTTTCTATTGTAATTTCTGTACAGGGTACAGTGCTCGACACTAGCAGACTTTATTTAAATGGTGGAGCGACAGTGGGTGAATTCATTGTGGTTCACTCTCCTTCACTCTGTCTCTAGAGTCTGTCATCACCTCTCACTTAGATCAACTGGCAGGACAACTCCCATCACATTATATTTGCATGGGTTAGTGTTTCCAGGAAGTACAAATGGTAAATGTAATTGGCTAACCGAAAGGCTGGACGTTGTCCAGTCCATCCAGAAGCTCCTAGAACATAGTAATGGTGATCTGCTTCTTGAAACTGTACGAATCACTGCTCGACACATGTATGTGGTTGCCATGCCTCGGAATCAGCTCATAACCTTTGAGAATCTCAAGAAGTTTTCTCATTTCCTTCTTTGATTTCAGAAACTTGGTGCTCAGTGAATTAATACTTAAAGTCGCATGAGAAAAAATTCTATCCAAAAGCATCATTCTCAATCATTGTGAATAAATACAGGCAGTTTGGGGTTTCTAATAAGGTTTGTGTCTAATGGTCTATAAATCAGATTTGTAGTTGAATTGAAACAGGTGAATAGGGTCCTAACCTATCTTATTGGAATGCAAGAAAAGGTTCAACATCTTTTCAGTGATTTAAAAGTTTTACAGGTAGCAAGTGAAGGCAATTGAGATGAAGCATTTCTTTGGAGCAGGATAGGGGTTAGTTCCTACAAACCCTGATTGCCTGGTGGTTACACGTTGGGCTGATAATGGCAAAATTAGGAGTTTCAAACCACCAGGCACTCTCAGGGGAAAATGAGGCTTTCGACTATTGTAAAGAGTTACCTTTCTGGAAACCCACAGGAGTAGATCAACCCTGTCCTATAGGGGTTGCTATAGGTCAGAATCAACTCCACCGCAGTGAGAATTTTAGAGTTGTTTCAAACCAAAAGTCCAAGCTCACTGACACTGATTGAGTCAATTCTGACTCAAGGCAATCCTATAGAACAGGTAGAACTTCCCCTGTGGGTTTCCAGGACTCTAACTCTTTACAGGAGTAGAAAGTGTTGTCCTCTTTGTCTGGTGGAGTGACTGGTGGTTTTAAACTGCTAATCCTGTGGTTATCAGCCCAACTCATAGCCACTAAGTTACCAGGGCTCATCAGTCTATCAAACTGAAAAAAAAAATCATATAACATTAAAGGCAAAGTGCCAGTCATCCTTAAACTGGTTGTTTGTAACCAGGAGATTGCTGGCACCTCAGTTAGCCATGGGAACAACTAAGATATATACTTGTTGAGTTGTTTAATTGTTTAAAAAAGCCTAGATACACACACATACAAGAGCCAAAAGGACCACGGGCTTTGATATCATACACAAGTGGACTTGAATTCTGACTCTGTCACCAATTTGTTTTATGTTCTTGTACAATTTAATTAGCCTCACTGAATCTCAGCGTTCTTATCTTTGAGGTGGGTTTATAGTAAATAACTCACCAAAGTGTGGTGTCAATTGAATCTTAGCAGCATAAATGGAGAGAGTATTTGTGGAGGTCCATGAAACAAATGGTATGGTGCAAGCAGTCAGACAGGCACTGGCTGGCCTCAGACTATGGCTCCCATCTGCCTTGGCTTTTTCATCTGTCAAATGGGAATCATGATAACACTGTCTACTCTATTTGATTATTCTGTCATCCATTTGTCAGCGTGCTGTATTGTGGTGGATTATGTGCTGCTATTGTGTTAGAAGGGATGTAGCCAGTATGTCACTTACCAGTCTATTTACCTATTGTAGACAGGTTTCAGTGAAGATAAGATAAACTAGCTGAAAATCTACATCAAAAAAGCAACCAAAGACAGCCCTATAGATTAGGGTTGAGCCTACTCTATTGTTTGGTTGAGCCCTGGTGGTGTTATGGTTACACATTGAGTTGCGATTCACAAGGTCAGCAGTGCAAACTATCAGCCATTCCATGGGAGAAAGACTGGACTTTCTACTTCTGTAAAAAGTTCATCTTGGAAACTCACAGAGGCCATTCTGCCCTGCCCCATAGGGTCGCTATGAGTTGGCAGTGAGTCAATGGCAGTGAATTTGGTTTGGTTTTTGTTTCTTTATAGTTTTGCTGGCACTTCGTCCATATATCATACAATGTAATAGTTCAATCACATTGTCATTACGACAATCAATTTTAGTACATTTTCTTCTTCCTTGTATTCATTATCAGTGTAATTATTAATGTTTTTACCTGTGGGGAAAATATACACAGCAAAACATTCTTCAATTCAACACCTTCCACCTGCATATTTCAGTGCCATTGCTTATACTCTGTTATGCAACCATTATTGATACCCTTTTCCAAATTATTCCACCACCATTAACACAAACGTAAGCCCCTCTAAGCAAAAATTTAGTTTGGGTTTGGTATTGTCTGGTTTTGTCCTGGAGAATGAGCCCTCTCATTTGAAAGGTACTGAAAATGCATCCTGGCCATAATCATGTATTTGGGAAAACCAAATCATTAGGAAAATAGGGCTGAGCAGCATTTTTGATCTGTTATACGTGAGGTCACAAGAGTTGGGCATCAACCCAACGACATCTACCTATTGACCCACCTACATGAATAGACACCTTCCTACCTACTTCGTACCCATCTACCTACCTACCTATCTGATTATTATGAGAGTGAAAGAACTGCTAATTAAGGCACATACACACATACGCTTTGAAAATAAAGCAAATAAAACCTCCAGCCCTTGGCGTATCAGAATATACAACATATATTGACTACTATTAAGGAAAGCAAGGGACTTCTAGGGACTAGGTTGGACATGGGTGTGCCCTGTAGGACTACTTAGCACCCGCTTATCTAGCAATGGCCTAGAATCTCAAGAACTGGGTTCCCAGCATTCCAAAGAGAAGCCACATAGTTTCCACCGTGTCATTGGTTTATGGGCCTATGTGACAACTTGGAACAGATGTGTTCTCGTTTAGAGCCAGAGACTGGCAGGGTCACAGTACGTGTCTACCAGTGGGGAGACCAGCTGAACTAAGACCATTAGGCCATTTCTCTTGAAACCTGAGTGAGGAAAGTCATTCACAGAAGACTCCCATGTGGATCTTGGGAGATGGGGCCATGTGGAGTCAATGATGGAGACCAGGGAAGAACATAGCCTTCATGCTGCTTCTTCTGAGTTGCCTGGTTGGATGCCTGCATCCGGACCAGATGCACTGAGACATCAGGGATTCCTAAGTGCCCATCAACCTTCCCAGGCATTTGCTGTGTTCTTGGGGTCTCCATGTGCCTGGATGCCATCACATTTTGATTATTTTGCAGATATTCATTAGTCCCAGCCACATGGCAGTGAGCAAGTGCAAATTATCTCCCTCATGGAATTTACAACCTGCTGGGCCATCACCCAGCAGTGTGAGCTGTCATAGAGCAAGTGCAGCACATGGAGACCACCTACAAGGTGCACAGGACTCAGGGTGGGTCATCAAGAAAGGCTTCTGGAGGAAGCTGGATCAGAAGGTATTTAGTTATCCTCAGGAGATGCAGAGCATACGAAGAACCAAAGGCAGAATTATCGAGCATTAACTTCTTCACTTCTTTATTAATGACCAAGCCAATGACGGAATCCAGAGTAGGGGGTGCTGACCTGGAACAGAAGAGGGTATCTCGACACTCGGGTATCTAAATCTCACAATTTGAACTAATTGTCGCTGTATTCAAATGTCAGTGACATGTAGAAATGTGTCATTTGGCTAGGATGTAAATTTGGTTCATCATGGTGAGAGATTATTAAACAGAAATAAAGCACTTAATGGGAGGGGTGGCCATATACTTTATCAAACAAACAGAGAATGTGTGGTGTGAACAACAAAGCAAAGCAAAGAAAAATAAAATTCACTGCTGCCAAGAGGATTCCATCTCACAGCAACACTGTACGATAGAATAGAACTTCCCGCAAGATTTCCAAGGCTGACGTCCTTACAGAAATATTCTGCCATGATGTTTTCCTGCAGAGAACCTGGTTCATAGCCCAGTGTTAACCTAGTGCACCACCAGTTAGTTTGTTTGTTTTTGAGGAGAACCAATAATTGTGCGGAGAAAACAGGCAAACAGGCCTGTCTTGGGAAAGAGAAGCAGTCTATCTATCTTATTTGATTGGGCTCTCAAAGTCCCAGAGAATGTAACAATGAATATCATGAACATCATTGCCATCACAACCCCTGGGTTTTAGATTAAGGCTGCACAAGTGAGTTTGAGTATTAGATAAATGAATCATTATTTTACTATAAGCATGGCTCAATATTATATGAGGTATATTAAAAACACAATATTCATTCTTCATCTGAAATTCAAGTCACACTGGGCATCCTCAATTGCAACCTTCCAAAAAAAGCCAAAATCACTGCCGTTAAGTTGATTCTGATTCATAGCAACCCTGTAGGACTGGGTAGAACTGCCCCCGTGAGTTACTGAGACCGTAATTCTTTATGGGAGTAGAAAGTCTCATCTTTCTCTCAAGGAGTGGCTGGTGGTTTTGAACTACCGACCTTGCAGTTAGAAGCCCAATGCTTAGCCACTGTGCCACCAGGGCTCCTGAATTGAATTGCAGCCCTACTTGTATTCAAATCTAAACTTCTCCATTTCTTCATTATATCACCTTGAACAGGTAAGATGTTATGAGCTGATGTATAGAAGGGGGCTTTAAAGAGTTCATGGTGGAAAAATCTCATTATTTGTTCATTCCATTTTTCCACAAACCTTTTGAAGCCTCCCCACATAAAACTTTTAGTAAAGTCCCTGGCACATAATAAGCACTCAAACAAAGGTGGACACACCTTACAATTTTTCTGGTTCACTGAACCGTATTTTTGAGTGTCCTCAAAGAAATAGTCAGAATGCTGCTTGGGAATGAGGGTTTCGGGGTTTCATCCCAAATACTTTGGACATGTCGACAGGAGAGATCAGTGTCTGGAGCAGCACATCCTGCTTAGGAAAGTAGAAGGTCAACGAATAAGAGGATGACCTTCAATGAGATGAACAGGCACAGCGGCTGCAACAATGAGCTCAAACAAAACAATTGCAGGGATGGGTCAGGACTGGGAAGTGTTTCATTCTGTTTCCCATGTGATCTCTCTGAGCTGGAATCGCCTCAAAGGCAATCCTCAACCACTCTGTGCTTCATCTTGAAAGCATCGTTTCTTCAGGGGATGGATGGAGGGACTGAATGAGGCGTTGTAAGCCCTGGACCTGCATCAGGCTCCGTTCACCAGGTGCTGGCCATCATTTGTAGGAGCGAGGGAGACTAAAGGAGCACTTGCTTCCTCTACTCATGTCATATGTGTACCTTGTGGGACCAAGGGTACTCAGCTTAGGAGTGAATTTTTTTTTTTTTAATTTGGTTTCTTTTTTTTTTTTTCCCCTCTTTTTTAACATTTTATTAGGGGCTCCTACAACTGTTATCCCAATCCATACACACATCAATTGTGTAAAGCGCATTTGTACATCGTTTCTCAAAACATTTTCTCTCCATTTAAACCCCTGACATTAGGTCCTCATTTTTCCCCTCCCTCCCCGCTCCCCCCTCCCGCATGAGCCCTTGATAGTTTATAAATGGGTATTTTGTCATATCTTGCCCTGTCCGACGTCTCCCTTCATCCACTTTTCGGTTGTCTGTCCCCCAGGGAGGAGGTCACACACAGTTCCATGTAATCGGTTCCCTCTTTCCTACCCATTCTCCCTTTACCCTCCCTGTTTTGCCACTCACACCACTGGTCCTATAGGGCTCATCCGTCCTGGATTCCCTGTATTTTCAGTTCCTATCTGTACCAGTGTACCTCCTCTGGTCTAGTCAGTCTTGCAAGTTAGAATTCGAGTCATGGTAGTGGGAGCGGGGAGGAAACCTTTAGGAACTAGAGGAAGATTGTATTTCTCATCATTGTTACATCGCACCCTGACTGGCTCATCTCCTCCCCGAGACCCCTCTGCAAGGGGATCTTAGGAGTGAATTTTAAGGAACCCATAAAGGAGATGATAAGAGAAAAATCTGAAAAAGAGAGAGAGAAATCTAGCAACATATTAAAAATAGAAATGAATGTAAAAATGCCTTATAAACAAAATGAAATGAAAAGAGAAAAGACGTGCCGGACCAGCCCCTGCACGGCTGTACCTACTTCACCCCACACCTCTCCTGCTTCCCTATCTAAGGATGTCACTTAAATGTTCTTTCCAAAGGATGACCCAGACAAGAAAGGCCTTTCCCATTGTAGGTGGGGCTAGTAGAGCAAAAGAGAAGACAGCTGAAAGAACAATGGTTTTTAAAAATGACAAGTGAGTAAAGAGGCACAGAGGGCCATTACTGACCTTGTCTGCCTACACAGGGGAGAAAGAGAATCCATCTCCACACAGATCCAAGGACAATGGCTTAAAACAGAAATCAGACAGGCCTCTGGTTTCCATTCTTATTTGACCTCATCTGTCGCCAACTGTTCTTCCCCCAACACTCCACTTTTCTGTTGGGTTCAACAATTCATTAGAGTGGCCACACAGAGGTGACAGACAATATCACAATGAAGAGTGTTTCCTAGTTCACAAGTTTAGTCTAAGTCAGAATCAAACGGCATTAAGGATATAGCTGTTGGTCCACAGAAATGCCTCTCCTCAGCCAGCAGCCAAGCCCCTCTCTAGTCCTCAGCCTCTTACACTCATGGTCCCTTGGCCTCGGTCGCTGCAGGCCAGGAAGCCAGTCTTCTGCTCTAACTCAGTCTCATAGTCTCAGTGGTGCTCCGCCGTTAGGTCTGACGGTCTCCTTGCCTCAGCCTCTGGTCCAGACCTGGATCTTTTGCTCCGTCCCATGGTCTCTGTGCCACAGCTTCTGATGTATCTGATCTCCACCACTGCCACTTCCGATGGAAATCTGAGATGTGTTTGATTGCTGGCTCTTCTTCCTTGATGACCCTGGATTTCTCATTATGTTTGCTTCTGAGATGGCTCAATAGTATAACTAGAGGAGTGACCACTTAAACTGGCCAGTCCCCTCTATCAGTGTTACACATACCCTATTTTCATTGACCTATGCAATTATTTGATCAATTACAGAGGCATGGATAGAAGAGCCAGATTGAGAACATCAACCTCGCTGCACAGGGCAGCAACATTTCATCTTCATAGAAACCTTGTGAAATAAACACCTTTGGAGGTTTTTAAAAATGGCTTATGAAAGCAAAGGCATGTGTTTCAAGGACATCCTCAAATTTGGAGATGATCCTTTGAGAACATCAAAAGTTAGCCTGCAGTCCCTCCCTTTGCGTTTTCTTCTTGAATATTGAACTTGGGAGAAGGACTGAGTGTCGTTTTCCCACGCGACTCTGAGCTTCTCAGAATGAGCACGGATAAACCCTGAACATGCAAAGAAATGAACTGTTGGTGATTGGGAAGTGACTCCTAAGATTAGACAGAAAGTTAAAAGCCCCAAATTAGTGGTGGGTGGGGCCCTTGAAGCCCCTCTTCCCGTATTCCTCCACCCGTGTTCTGCTGGGAGTCCCGATTCTCATGACACAGGGCCGAGACCTGAAAGGTCAGCAGTTTGAAACAGCCAGCAGCTCCTCTGGGAAAGGCTGCGCCTTCTACACGCACAAAGAGGGCATCTCAGGAACTCACAGGGGCAGGTCTACCTCTGCCTAGAGAGTTGCTGTAAGTTAGTATCGACTCTCTGGCAGTGAGGTTTTTTGTTTGTTTGTTTTGTTTTTTAATATTCTTATATTTTTATAATCCCTTTAATTTTATGATAATCTACCAAAACCTGAAGCATGCTATTTTGAAATATATCTATATCTATATATCCTCTAAAATTTGATAAAGACCTTATAAGAATGAATGACCCTTAGACGTAGTCACGGGTCTTATGTAATATGATTTCATCAAGTTCTCCAAACTATGTATAAGGGATACGATGATAACATTTTAACAAGTTCTGGGATCTAAATAGCTTATCCTGGGCCACCAAGCTGGTATGTATCAGCAGGATTCTGCCTGATTTCTTGTTTGACTGTGCACCCTGAGTTCAAAGACTTAAAAAAAAAATACCACTTTCAAATAAATCAAGAGCTCATTCTTCAAGACTCAGCTCCAATGTTTATTTCTAGCTGCCTGCCTGCTCTGTTTTTGACAGGGCCCTTGCCTTCTCTGCAATCTGAATACACAGCTCATAAGGATGAACTTAATGGGAGTCATCCTCTGTCATTTAATTCTAGCCTCCCCTTATTGAGACCTACAGCATCCATTAGATCATTAGCACCTCAAGGGCCATTCTTGAACTTTCTCTCTCCTAATCCCAAACCATAAGGTCAGCCCGTCTGGTGGAGATTTCATCTGTGGAGGAGCTCCTTGGTCCAATGTCTTTCCTTTATAAATGTAGGAGCTGAGACCCAAAGGTATTCTGCACTTCAGTGATGGACACATGCCTGGCTCCTTGGTCCATTGCTCCACGTTGTGGAGTACTTCTATGGAAAGGAAAGCTGGGGGCACAGATGGGAGAGCCACGAAGGGAGATAAGCAAGACAGTCATGGGATACACATGGGTTTCAGACTAATTCTCTGGCTGCTAGAAGGACAGTAGTTTGGAAAGACGAAAGAGCGGCACCGAGAGAAACATTGAGAAATTATTTTATTATTTTATGAACCAGCATTTGCAAATTCCTCTTCCATTGCACTATCCAATTTCCTGGGTTACTTCCAATCGCCCCTCATCCTAACATCTCCACGTCGCCTGTTTTCTCTGACCACATTTCCCTTCAGAGTAGAGGCTACTGCAGAGAAGAGGAGGCGATGCTCTGGAGTTCTGCGTGGGATTGGTTGGGGATGCATTTTTGGCTGAGAGGAGCTACAAAGAGGATGGTGCGGAATGTTAGTGCTGGGTAAACAGCTGTGCCTTAGGCAAACAGGCCACCGTCCTGCTATGTCATCTTTCCCAAACAAACAAAGCAAAGAAACTGAGAGGCAAGTTCCAGCTGGTCATATTTCTCCAGCTCCCATGACCTTGATCGCACAGTGTTTAATTAGACCTGGCCATTCAGATGGAGAGAAGATCGTAATAGTTTTTCTGAAGCTTTGTGTTCTTCTGATAACTCGGTTAGCCTGTAGAGCATGGTCACACTGTCCCATGCATGCTATCTACAGGTCATCGGCAGGCTCCCCTCGATTTCCTAAACACATTTTCACTGTGTTCTTATCTTCGTCTGTGCCTTGTCCATGCAGAAAGGCTAGACTGCCTGGGAGGTTGGAAGTGAACCCAGCTGACAGCAAACCCTAAAACCCTCTAAGCAGAGGTCCTGGCCGACTCATGACTATTACCCTCAATCCTTTTGTTTGCTTTGTTCTGAAACATAGATACCACACCAAGTAGACCTTTTCCCTTGTGTAATCCAATGCTTGCAATTCCATCAATCATGCCATACAACCATTGCCAATTTTTGCTCACCACACACAGAAGCTCAGGGCTTGCCAAAGAATGCGTGTCTCTTCACTCCCACCCCTAACCCTGTAGTTGGTGTGCGCCTGTACGTCCACATCAAAACAGCGACCTGAAGGTGCAGAGCAGACGTACTCAACAGGATCTTGCTAGGTGGTCACTACTATGCTTTGGAATTGACTCGATGGCAGTAGTTTTGGAGAGCTGACCCTCAAGTCTCTTGTGCCAGAGAGCTGCCAGGTTTATCTGAGCCCATTGCTGTAGCTATTGAGTCACTCCATGTCCTTGATGGCTTCTCTTGTGTTTGCTCACCTGCTCTATCAGGGGAAGAGTCTGCGGCCACCACCACTCGCCTTTGTCAACATTTTCCACCACTATGAACAAAGGACTCAGCGTGAGCCAGTCACTTCGTGGTTCCCATCCGTATTTTTGTTTTCACACCAGGAAAGGGAGAGATGAAGCTACCAATCCTCTCTGAGATTTCTGCTAGGTTCTGACCTTTCATGATGCCAGGCTCGTCAAGTAGGAAAAGGGCAGGTGGTTTGGCAATGAGGGAGGGGCCGTCAGGAAGGGTTTCCTGCAGCTGCCAAAGAGAAATGATTCATTTGAAATCTCATTCGAAATTGAGATTTCCCGATCTAGAACCTACCCAAGACAGCCACCGTTGGCTTTACACTTCTAATATATCAATCCTTCTTCCTGATTCCATGTCCAACTTTTACAAGCACATGAGGCAACGGGAAATACCATGGCTTGAGTCAGGCACAGCTTTGTCCTCAAAGTCACATCCTTGCTTTCCCACACTCGAAGGAGGTCTATGCAGCAGATTGAGTGAATGCCGAGCACTCACTACTTAGAAAGGACTCATGAAACTGAGGCAACCAGGCCTTGAGGAAGCCAAGTCGAAAAAAGGTGCCTCACAAATGACATAGGTTTGGGCTCCAGAATGTAATGAGAAAGCTTTTTAGAAATGAAAGGCTGCCTTTCTTCATTCCCTGAACTGCTTTTCAGAATATAAAAGAAATTAAATAACAACAACTGCAATTAAATAATAGCAGCTACCACTTCCCGAGGCAATTAGGGAGATGGATTACATGTAATTAATCCGGAGCCCTGAGAAGGAATGTTAACCCTTTGAAATCAGCTCTGAGCTGTTCTCTTAGCAATGGAACCTGGAAGCTTTCTAGCTGTCTTTATTTCAGTGTGTTATTCATAAACACCCAAGACACCTCTGTGCAGAAGCATTCCTTGCCTGCCGATCAGTCCACACCTGGGTCAGAATCCTGGGTCTGTTGAAACTAGCTCCATCACCCTGCTTTTCGGGGCATCTGACCTTGCCAGTGCAGCTCTCCTGGAGCCCTTGATGGATTTGGTGCTCACATTCCATCCCCTTTGAAATATTTGTCGATAGGGCCACTGCCCTCAGGACGAAAAACACATTTAAAAACAGAAAGCAGCAAAAGGCAATGCTCCGTCCCTTGTTAGCAGGCAAGCACCCTGGGGAACAAATTAAAGAAATAATGGTTTTGGTAAAACTCAGCTTGAAATGAGTTTGGAAGGCTGTAAGTGCTGCTAATAGCTTGGCGGTGCCTTTGTTAGGGAAAGGCCTGGGGAGTCAGGAGAATGCTCTTCTGCATGTCAGAGGCCAGCAGCTAAGAGAGAGCACATGCCAATCAAGCCAATGACATCTGTTTAATATGAGGATTTATTTTATTTTTATTGTTTTTATTAAGGAACAGCTTACAAAAGCAAAGAAGGTCTTGGGAAAATGGGCAAGGGGCAATGCAGTTCTTGGGGGCTCGTGATAGCAGGGAACACGTACATCTGTAAGCATTTGGAAGATTAAGAAAAGTCTACAATCCCTAGAAAGGGGAGTTGAGGAGGTGGTCATCGGCTAGGAGCCTTCGGAAGAGGGAGACTACTCAAGAAGAACGCAGGACAATGCATCATCTATTTTTACCCACCTTCCACCAACCCATGTCCTGCCTCTTCCAGCTGTATGGAATCTCTGGGTTGTACACATGGTTAATGTCCCTGTTTGCTAACCAGCTTCACCTGGTAGCACCATAGTAAAAAGTCTTGATGACCCAGTTCCCACCTGTCAGTTTTACTCTGACATGCATGGGGTCACCATGGGTGGGAATTGACTGGATGCCAATGGGTGCTTCCCATTGGCTAGAACAACTGAAAGGCAGAGGACCAGGGGACCCTCCAACCACGGGGCACAGAGATGATGAGAACGAGAGAAGGAGTGTTGGTCTGGAACGTCCAAAGACATGCACTCCACACAGGTTGCTAGTGGGCATCTCAGACTTCCCAAGCCTTGTACCACACTCTGGACTTTTTACCCCATCCCGTTTCCCTCATCGAAGGAATGACCCCACCCCACCCCGCCATGACCACCAGAGAGTCAAAGCCTCAAATCTAGCAGTTGCTCTTGAGCCCTCTTTTCCCTCACCCTCATTTGCAAGTCTCATAGATTGATTTTTCATAGATTGAGTTCATTGCCATCTCCCATGCTTCCATTGTGGGCCAAACCACCCGGATTTCTCTGATGCATAGTTGCTGTGGTCTTCTCATTGGTCCTTCTGCCTCGGTTCCTGCCCTCTACAATCCATTACCAACACTCAGAATGAAATTTCAGCTCCTTGGCTGTTTTCAGAGGTCTGTGTAATGTGATTCCTGCCTACTTGTCCATCTGATTCCTTAGCACTCAATACCTTAACCACCTTCTTCCAGTTATACTGGAGGCTCCCCGCCTTTCAAGTAGGTCAAGTGGATTCCTGCATTAAGATCTTTGCATCACCTATTCCCCTTACTTTCAAAAACCTTTCTGAGTTCATAGGACAAGTTCTTCTGTACCTTTTGATATGAAACTGAATGTCACCTCCTCAGACATTCTTTCCAGGCCACCCAAACGAACGCTCTCATTGATTTTTTTTCCCTCTAAATCTTACCCTATTTAATGTCTTGAGTATTTATCCTTTCATTCACTTGCTTGTGGGATGGTGTGTTTTATTTCACTTTATTATCTGACTCCCTCACTATAATACAACATTTAGGAGATTAATGGCCTTGTCTTCTATGCTTGCATTGGATCCCCAGGGTCTATAAGAATAATAGATGCTCAAAAAGATATTTTTGATTGAATACAAAGAAATAATAACGTGAAGGCTGGGAGCAGTTGACAATAATGTATTTCTCAAAAAAATATCCAGAATGCAAGTGAATGAGAGACAAAGGAAGCATTTTGATTTGGGGGATGCAAACTGTCTGAATTTAAATCTGAGTTCTATCACTGATGCCCTCAAAGAGACTGTGAGACATTTTTCTTATTAAATAGGAATCATCATATTACATATTTCAGACATAAGGATGAGGATTAAGAAGCAAAATGTATGGAAAATGCTCAGCAAATTATACTGCAAGTTTACCTCTAGTAACTATTACCTATAGTTGCATTTGAAATAAAAATTATTGATGCTATTAGAGTACCGAAAGCCAAAACCCAACTCACTGCAGTCAAGCTGATTCTGTCTCATTGGGAACCCATAGGGAAAAGTAGATGGCTCCATAGGGTTTCTGAGCCTGTAAATTGAGCAGTGTCCCACTTTTATCTCCCAGAGGTGCTAGTAGCTTTAGACAACCCGCATATTGATTAGCAGGCCAGTAGTTAACCCACTACCCACTACCAACTGGGCTGAATATTAGGGATATTAATATGCATACATATTTGCTTGTTTGTTTATTTTCCTGGTGTAGTGACTTAAGTGTTGGCTAGCAGTTTGAACCTACCAGTCACTCCTCAGGAGAACGATGAGCCTTTCTATTTCTGTAAAGAGTTATAGTCTTAGAAACCTCCAGGGGCAGGTCTACCCTGCCCTACAGCATTGCTTTGAGTCAGAATTGACTCAATGTCAGTGAGTGAGTGAGTGCTGTACATATATACATACATACATACATACGTATGTACATAAGTTTATTTTTAAGTAAATTGATAAATGTGTCTATATCAAGTTCCTTAAACAAACAAAAATATTTGGGAACATTAATTTGTTCATTAATGACTATAAAACCCTTATTTTCAGAGTATTGGAAACAATCAAGACTCCCTCATTATAAATGAAAGAAGGACTGAGTGGATGGTATGCATCCACAATAGAATGGAGAGATTTGTAGGCCAAACGAAATTCAACCATTCATTCATATATATGACTGTGTACTAGTCAAGGAACCCTGGTGGCACTGTCAGGTAAGCGTTGGACTGGTAATCTTAAGTTCAACAGTTCAAACCCGTTGGTTGCTTCTCAGGGAAGAGATATCTGCTCCCATAAAGATTTACAAAATCTCAAGAGCCCTACATAAAGTAAACTCAGTCACTATGGATGTTCTAGTCATCATTCAAAATAACAGAATGATAGAGTAAGGATGATGAACAAAATAGTGTCCTCACAGAACTTACATGGAGAAAAATAAATCCTGAAAAAGAGATAGGGTGTTCCAGAAGTAATCATTTTAAGTAAGTTCAGCTCAGAATCCTCACAAAGATAATGGCATTCAGGAAAAGGCCCGGAGGAAGTGAATGAACAAACCTTACAGGTATCTGGAGAACATTGATCTTGATAGACAAAAGCAAGTGGAAAAATCCCAAGGGAAATCATGTGCAAAGAGCCTTATACACACACACACACACACACACACACACACACACACACACACACACAGCATGCCTGGTGTCTAAGGAAGCAGATGGGAGACCCTTAGACCATTAGAGAGCAGGTGTGGGAGGAGTAAGGAAGAAGACAGAGCTCATGGTGGGCAGAGAACACAGGACCTCGAGGGCCAACCTAAGAGCTTCTGCTTCTACTCCAGGTAAGAGATGACTCCATAAAGCAGATGACTAGGGAAGTGACTGGTTTTCCTGACTTAACAGGATTAGTCTAGTTCCTCTGGTGAGTGTTGACAGAAAGTCTGAAAGCGAAGAAGCAGAAACCAGTTAGGAAATTTGGACAAGAAAGAAAGCAGGGTTGTTGGCAACAATGGTCAGATTCAAGGTCTGCTTCCAGATGGGATGACAAGGAGAGAAAGAAATGTGGTCAGGACAATCCCAGAGTAAAAATTCTCAGTTGGTATCGGTTGGCATCTTCATAAGATCTCCTTTAGTGATGTGTCCATAGTCCCTCTTCTTTTCAAAGAAGGTATCTGTGGACTTTAGTTGTTCTACAACCAGTGTGAGTGTACATTTTCCAATACAGACTCAGACAGAAAATTGTATGATGCCAAGTGATTTCAATCTAACATAGGGGATCAACTTGATGTCATTTCTCAAAGTGTGTTACTTGAAATATTTTTGGCACAGATGGATTTGTTGATGTTTGCTGCCATTGATTGGCCCGCCAAGTCATGGTGACACTGCCCCAGGAAGCAAAATGCTGCACAGCCCTGTGCCGGTTCCAGTGGAATCCCTGGGGATCTGTCAGGATTTCTTTGACTGATTTTTTTTTCCCAAATGGATCACAAGTCTATTTCTTCCTAGTGCTTGTTTGTCTGGAAATTCCACTGAGACTTCTTCAGAGTCATGGCAACATTCTAGCCTTCAGTGTGGAATGACATGTGGAGCCCGCTTGAGGTTCCATTGGCCGGGAATCAAACCAGAGTTCCCCATCTGGAAAGAGAGAGTCCCACCACTGAACACATGCCACCTCATAAAATGTCAGTGATCTTAAAACAAACATGAGTTTCAAAGCCAAATAAGCTTAGGAAAGACAAAGTTAAACAAAATCTTACAACATACAAGTAGAATCTCTAACAAAGTTTATATATATATATATTGTGAGTTTGCATTAACTAAAGGGTTTGCTTATTCTTCCAAATTTAACTAGGGAAAGATGGATGTGAATTTTGTCATTACTAAGAAGCACTTTTCAAGAAGGGCCACGGCAATGGGGAGACTAATTAATTAGTGAAGAAGTCCCTGAAAGTTTGCAAAGATGAGTCTTCGGTCATCGTTGGAAACACCATCCCTGCTTGTGATGCTCCATATAGATCCAGGAATTTGCCTTCTACGAGCAGCTGCTGGGATTAATATGAAAACATTACTGTGAAGATCCGATTGGATTTGGGAAAGAATGGGAAAGTGCAGAGCGTATTCATTTAATAATATGGCATTGATTATGCTCAAGACATACTGTGCCCGGTTAGTGTCCCTAAGGTAAGCTAGCTAACAATGTTCTGAAAAGATGTATAGACAAATGTGTGCATTTGGGCTGAGGGGTAAAATACCACCAATAGCTATAGTCTGTATAATTATCTCATGGGAAGACTTGTGAATCTGACCACCAGGAGGGATGTTACTTTGGGAAAATATGTATAAAAGAGTTTTCTCCTATTCCTGCTACACAACTCACGTGATTTGCTCTCTTTAAGGATTTCACCAAGAGAAGGCATAGAATGCACTCCTTGAAATTCTCTCTCTCCAGTGGCCTACAAATGAACTTTGGGTCTCCACTCC
>NW_022111371.1:3288486-3290876 GCF_000313985.2 Echinops telfairi
AAAAAAAAAAAGAAATTCTCTCTCTCTCTTTTTTTAATGGCATAGGCTACAGAGATAACTAATTTCTATCCTGTAGACAAAGAAATGTCATGTCTCATATTAGTACTTTCTGATAATATCATTAACTACCAGACTAATCATCAAATGGATCACAAGATAGAAATAAATACAGACCTGGCATGTGGCATTCAAAATTGTATGCACTGTATTTCAAAGCAATCTTAATTTATTACATGATGTCAAGAAATAGTAGCATGAAGAACATAGCTCAATGGCAAATATATATATATATTTGCTGGCGCTGGTGTTAAAAATATTGTCTTTATCTTTCAAACAAAACATACACACTCACTGCCATCTAGTCAATTCCAATTCAGTATAACCCTTCAGTACATGGTAGAACTGCCCTTGAGGGTTTTCAAAACTGTAACTCTTTAAAGGTGTAGAAAGCCTCATCTTTCCCCCACAAAGTGTCTGGGAATTTTGAACTGTTGACTTTGCAGTTAGCTGCCCAATAGGTACCCTACTCACTACACCGCCAGGGCTCCACCAAACAATACATGCATATGTATAATTCCTGCCAATTAAATTCTCCTCGTTTTCTGGAAGTCTTTGCAGACAGTAGTAAAGGTGTTTGTCTCAACAAGCTGTAGGACTTGTTTTCCATATATTCCATACATTAATTTTCCCATATATTCTACATATTGATTTTTCCATATATTCTAGAGTATTCTAGAGTACATAGTTTTGATATTGAAGAAAAATATGTTAGAGACTTTTGGAAATGAATGGGGCCTCAGAAACATATACCAGTTCCTGTTCTATAAAATAGGAATAGCATTATTTTCTATGAATTGTTCTTGTGAAAGTTAAGGAGAACATACTAAAAATAACTACAATGTTTTCAATCATACATGGATCATACACCATACAAGAAGAAAGCAAAGAGTAACAAAAGGCAGCAAAGAAAGAAAAGGTCAAAGTGAAAGTCATATGACACTCTGGAAATTGGAAGTTGTCTAAGAAAAATGGTAAAAGTTCAAAACTTAAATGGAACAGATGAAGATCAATATCTTAGGCATTATGGAGCTGAAATAGAGTGTCATGGACTCTTTTGAATCACAGTATCACTTCATATTTTATATGCTGGGAATTGCAACTTACAGAGAATGGCATTGCATTCATTGTCAATAAGAATGTTCAAGATCTAGCCTGAGCGACAATGCTGTCAGTAATTGAAAAATATTGATATACACACAAGAAACCCCGGTTAAGATGACTATTTTTAGATTTGAATGTCAACCCCTAATGATGAAGATGAAAACATTTAATATATTTACATCTTCTGCAGCCTGACATTGGTAAAACATGGAATTGAGTAGTATTGACTGGAATGCAAAATTTGGACATGCAGAAAAGGATGGGTGGTTGGGGAATACTTCTGTGGCCTTGGTGATAGAAATGAAGTTGGGATTGAGAATACATGATAGTATTTTGCAAGGCCAACAATTTAGATGCTACACTTAGTTTTTCAACATTAATGGTGGCCATGTGCATGAGCTTCTTTAGATCTAATACATAGGAAACAAAATGACTATATCTGTGGAGAGAGACTATGTTATAAGGGGCTCAAGTGGGAAGAGAATGCTTTGAAAAGGATGATGATGGCATATGTGTCAATGTGCTTGACACGTTGGAGGAATGTATGGATTGTGATAAGAGATGTAAGAATCCCCAATAAAAGTATTGAAAAAAAAAGAAAGCATATTTTAGATCTTGGAAAAGTAAACTGTAAATGAGAGGAAATGTAATGAAATTACTGCATAGGTTGGTTATAAATAAAATTTAAACCGGCAAAACCAAAAGTCAGCATCGAATACTGTTTTACCTCAAACAGCTAATAAGTAATATTGGCAACAAATGGGAGTGATGAAAGAAGTGTACACATACATGTAGGAGTTGGGGTGGGACCTAAAATTTCATTTTCTGGGAGGACACAATAGATAAATATTAAAGAATGTTAAAACAAAATCATGGCCATTGTGTTCTGTTACAAGACACGTCTCTTAAATGAGAACCTGTGTGTGTGTGTGTGTGTGTGTGTGTGTGTGTTGTATGATTACTGTGAGTACAACCTAGAGGTCTTGTTGGTTCAAAGGTGTTTGTTTTCAGCATGTGAATGTCTTCCATCTACCTAAGGCAAACTTTTCGAAATAAATGAGAAGAACACTGGGAACACATGTAGAATTGAAGGGAAAAGGGGAAGGGAGAAAAAGGACAGGCTATAGAAATGCTTTCATTCAAATGAATTGGTGACATTTTTTTTGCTTTAAGAACGGTTACAATTCCCATCCAGTTAAGAGGTCTGCGGAACTAAGGAGATACTGACA
>NW_022111371.1:3292307-3297694 GCF_000313985.2 Echinops telfairi
TATTCCTTTTAAAACTTGCCATCTGTCTATAAAAAAGACACTATATGTTATTTAAGATAAAATTCTTTTTTATATTCCTTCTGCACAAAATATGGGGAATTAAAATCTCCAAATTCATGGTATCCATCTTTGAGAGAGTCACCCCCCTACATTGTTGGACTGTTAATTACTTCGCAAACTTAATCATGATCCTGTTTGAATATTTTGCTCTATGAAGACTAAATTATGAAGTTCAAATGAGAAGGTGCACAAAATAATAGTGTAAAACAGGAGAGAAAAGAAATATAATCCATTTATAATGGCATATGTATATGCTTATGTGTATGGTATACATGCAAATACACTTACACTCCTAAGCACACTCATAAATACACTTAAATAGCAACACATGCTTATCTTTTTCAAATCTTGATTCTATAACCTGTCACAAGGTCATAGCTAATAACTTTATTCTTCCATTCTATCACGTGTCTGTCACTTTGTCACATTTGTCACACTACAGTGGCTTATGTGTTGCTATGATGATGAACCTTATGGCCCTGTGATTCAAATCCCAACAAGGTCGCCCAGGGAGAAAAAGTTAAGTGGACCATTCCAACTAAGACAGACTAGGCAGGCCTGGGGAAAGGCCTACATCTGAAACAAAATTAGACAGATCATAGCAGAACGTGGTTTGATATCCTTCCGGATGATGAGCTCCACAGGTTGGACGGCACTCAAAATATTCCCAGAGAAGTGCTGCCTCCCAATGTAGAAATGACTTAATCAGCTGTTCCCAACCTGTGGGTCACGACCCCTTTGGGGATTGAATGACCCTTTCACAGGGGTCACCTGATTCATAACAGTAGCAAAATTACAGTTATGAAGTAGCAACCAAAATGCTTTTATGGTTCGGGGTCACCACAACATGAGGAACTGTATTGAAGGGTTGCGTCATTAGGAAGGTTGAGAACCACTGACTTCAATGATATGGAGGGAGACAAGTTTTCAAAAGCATCTGTTGCTGATGTGGCACAACTCAAAATGATTAGAAATTTCTCGTTGCTCATTGGGGTCATTCTCTGCATGCATAGATTAACCCCTGACTTTCTTCACCTAATTCATGTGGCCATGTTGAGGATTAATTGAGATAATGCTTCATTCAACTGTCAAAATGAATAACGTATGTACCAAGTGTCAAGTATGTAACAAGGACTTTGTAAACATAAGTTCCTCCCCTTGAATTGCCCTTCAAATACAGCAGTGCCAAATCCCATGGAGTCCCCGTATGTGTCAGTGTCAAGTTGAATCCCACAGGGTTTTCAGCGTCTATGATCTTTCAAACTCACCAGGCCTTTCTTCCGTGGTTCTTTTTGGTGAGCACACATGGTCAACTTTCTATTAGCACCCAAACCATTTACTCTTAGCAGCATCTTTCAGATGTTGCTGCTACAGGTGTGGTCCAATTGGTTCTGACTCACAGCAACACTATGTGTAAAAGAACACAATGTTGTTCTATCCCGTGAGTTCCTCACAGTAGAAGGTGTGTTTGAGTGCATTGTTGCCGCGACTGTGTTAGTCTACCGTGGTGAGGTCCCTCTTCTTTTTTGTGGACACTCTACTTTGTCAATCATGATATGTTTCTTCAGGAACAGGTCTCTCTTTCAGGTTTTTGTTAGGTGCCAGCAATTGGGCTCCAACCCATAAGGATCTTATGCCCAACAGAGCGAAATACTGCCTAGCCCCGTGCCATCCTCATAATTGTGCCTGAGCCCATTGCTGCAGCCACTTTGTCAATCCATCCCTTAACGACCTTGCCTTTCACTGGCCCTCGACTTCATCAAGCATGTTGTCTTCTCCGGGGATTTGTTTCTCCTGACAACATGTCCAAAGTATGGAAGACAAAAACTACACATCCTTCTCTCTAAGGAGCACTCTGGCTGTACTTCTTGCAAAACAGACTAGTTTGTCCTTTTCGTAGTCCACCCTGTTTTCAATATTCTTCACCACTAACATAATTCAAATGTATAGATTCTTCTTCCTTATTCAATGTCATACTTTCACATGCACATGAGGTGGTTAAAATACCATGGCTTGGCTCAAGTGCCTATTAGTCCTCAGAGTAACATCCCTGCTTTAAAGAAGGAGGTCTTGTGTGGCAGATTTACCCAATGTAACACGCATTTTGATCTTGACCACCATTTGTCTGTCAGTTTGTCATACTGTGGTGGCTTACGTGTTGCTGTGATCCTCGTACGTAAGTCACTGGTATTTCAAATGCCAACAGAGTCACCCAAATGAACAGACTAAGAACAATGAAGAAGGATTCAGCTGCTCACGTCAGAGAAAGTAGCCACTGAAATTCTCCTGCACAGCTCCATCAGGTAGCATTCTTTTATTTAGTTGCAACTTTTGGAAGCCTTTCTGGAAAGGTCTCCGATAAATATCCTTCTCCCTTGTCTGAGTTATGAACAGTTTGAGAAATAATCAAAAAGAAAGGAGACCAAATCATGAACTGTATTAGCTGTAGGGGTCAGCCTCAACAGACATGGGCTCTAAGGATGAGCCCAGGCCTCCTTCTAAGTGAGTTCTGGGATTCCGCAACAGATTCGCCCATCTGGTCCTGGCAGCATGTGGGAGCACCTTGCCCAGGTAAGACTTACAGCATGAAGAGCAGAAGGGAACATGTGCATCCTGGGGCAGTTGGATGCCATGCCCACTGGCTCTTCCAAGATTTGCTGATTAGGTCATCTGATCCCTCCACCCCCACCCCTCCCCACAACCAACTCCCAATGGGAAGGTGGGCAGCAATGGCAGAAGAGTCAGCGTTTTCTTAGGAAAATTCCTCTGCAGGGATCATGGGCGGCGGAGGCTTTTCTCATCCTTCGCTGTTTTTGTTTGTGGGCATCGTGTTGGCCGCAAACTCATGGCACCATCATAAACCATGGGACAAAGCCCTGGGAGGTAGTTCACCCTCTCCATGATGGTCATGTTGTGGTCCACAGGGCTCTCGGCTAATTTTCAGATGGAGGTCCTCAAGCCTCTCTTTCTAGTCCATCTTAGACGGGAAACTTTGCCGAAACCTGCGCAGCAGTAAACAAACCACCCCTGGCAGATAGGTGGCAGTTTTACAGTCTATTGACTGGGAATTGACTCCCGGTCTCTGACATGGGAAGGGAGGGTTCTACCACTGCACCATCAATGCTCCCTACTTGGGCACTTATCAATAACCCTGTGAAGACAAGCCAGATCTTGTCACCACTCCTGACTTGACAGAAGTCAATTTAATACCACCAATCAGCCCTCAGTAAGGACTGGGCAACCTCCAAGGAGCTGGCTTACTGGCTATGTGCTGGGACCTTTACCATAAGGTCAGAGGTGCAAACCCACCAGGAGTTCCACAGGAGAAATATAAGACTGTCTGCTCCCGTAATCTTTTACAGCTTCAGACATCCACAGGGCAGTTTACTTGGTCCCAAAGGGTCCCTGGGAGTCAAAACTGACTATACAGCAGTGGGTTGGGTTGGGTTAGCCTGATTTCCTGAAAAGAGGGAGATACTAAGTGCCAGCATAGCAAGCAGGCTTAGGTACTCCAACTGATCCGGAATCCTACCCAATGGCCATTGTATTTTGCTTCAGCACTGCCTTATCCAAGGTCAGATGAATTGTCTATTCAGTACTGCTTTCTGCGAACTTCATACATAATACACAAAGCTTTCAGTTGGGATAAAGTCCAAGTCTGGGGAGGATTAAAACAAAAATGCAGACTTAATTACATCTTTAGTCACTCAATTGGGGAAAAAATATATCATTTTATGTGTCAATACCCCAAGAGTGTGCGGATTGTTCATACGGTAAGAATAAAAAACAAACACCAATTATTCTGATGCTCTTTCTGTAAATCCCCAAATCCCTGTGTTTTTGCCAGGTGTGACTGTGCTTTTGGCTTGGGAATGAGTGCACAGTGACACTGATTTTTAGAAATCTTACACTGAAGAAGATGGAGTTATTGTCTCCAGCTATCCATTCCTACAAAGGATTGGCCCTGCTCTGATTTCTCCTCCCTTCCTCTCACCTCAAATCTGGCCAGTCCTGTTTTCCCAGGGCACCTGGTTTGGAGAACTGCCTTCCTCTCACAGTCTGGGGCCTTGTTTTTAGTGACAATTGTTCTGTGTACCCTGAAGGAGGCCATCTGTTCACCTCGGCGGATGTGAGTGTCTAGTTACCTGTCAAGATTTCTCACTTGGCTTCTTTTGTTGGATGAGAACCCACATCTTTTCATTCTTAGGCTCAGGTGCCGAGAGGTGCCAGAATCCACCTCAGGCACCAGGGAGATGATCTTACAAGCTCTTTGAGACCCCTTAGGGGGATATTGGATGCCCATCCTGTGTGCCAGGGTCACTGTTCCTCCTCTGTCCTTATCAGCAGGTGGCACTTCCCTCAGCCTCCTGGGGCAAATGAATCCTAAAGCAGTAAATGTTGACATCATTTCTCTACTAGTCACTGTTCCAAAATCATGGCAGAATGTAAAATAATGAAAGAAGCAGAGTGAGCAGAGTGACCCAAAACCTGCTAACGAGGCTCATTGTTTGCAACTCAAATTACATTCTCCATAGACTGCTAATGCCAGATTAGTCAGCAATAGAAAAGAGACTCATTCTAACTGGCCTCCATTCAGCTAGGGGGATAGAAAAGACATTGAAGATAATGGCAAACACACCAAAGCCCGCATTTTTCATGATGAATCCATCTATTTCCCTTTCTTCCCAAAACTGAGGATAAATACATGTTCGGAAATAATGATGTCACTTATTATATTTGCACAGCAAACTTCAGCTTAAAGTCCATTTGCCAGAGAATGGTCATAATTGGAGATAATTCTAGCTGCGAGGACCAGCATTTATTGGAAACCTAGTAGAAATCATAACAAGACAACTGAGGGACAGTCTGATGTGGTGATGAATTCTTTGCAAATCTCCTTCTGACAAAGTCAGTTGCTAACCCTGAACTAGCGCAGAGTCTGAATTAGCTCCGTGAAGGAGCTCAGATGTATTTGAACCACAGTGCTGGCAAAGACTATTGAAAGTCCCCTGAGTTGTCAGAATAACACACAGATCTGTCCTGTTGGGAGTACAGCCAGAAGCGAAGATGGTGAGACTTCATCTCACACACCATGGGCATGTTATCCGAACAGACTAGGTCCTGGAAAATGACAGCCTGCTTGGCTGCGAGTTGGTGAAAAAGAGGAAGAACCGAGATGAGACAAGCTGGGCTGACACCAGGACTGCAAGCTTGGGCCCAAAGGCAACATCCATTTTGAGGACGGAGCAGGACCTGGCAGGCTTTCATGGTTTTGGACAGGGGGTCGCTATGGGTCAGAGCCAACTCAACTGCTCCTAATAGCAACC
>NW_022111371.1:3297794-3300047 GCF_000313985.2 Echinops telfairi
ATTTTGAGGACGGAGCAGGACCTGGCAGGCTTTCATGGTTTTGGACAGGGGGTCGCTATGGGTCAGAGCCAACTCAACTGCTCCTAATAGCAACCGTTCAGTCTTTATCGAAGGCAAAGAAGGCAACTTTTGCCACTTAGAATTCTGCACATCATTGCGGTAACTTTTACCAATTTAAGGAGATCTGATGTGCAGTGCCTTAAGAGTCCAATTGCTCATCTCAAGGTGAAGAGTTCAAACCCAGAAGCCACTCTGCAGAAGAAAGATTGTTTTCTGTTACTGTAAAAATTAACCATATCAAAACCCCAAGGAGCAGTTATAGTCTGCTTTATAGAGGCCCTGTGAACCTAAATCAAAGGATGGCAGTGGATAGATTTTGATCGTCTTAAAGCATCAGGGGCACACCTAAAGAGCTGCGTAGATAAATAGCTCCTGCCAGGCTAGAGATAGAGCCCTGGTAGCACCGTGGTCAAACCCTCGTCTGTTAATCAAAAGGTTTGTAGTTTGAGCCGACTAGCTGCTCTGCAGAAGAAAGATGTGGAGGTCCACTCCCATAAAAGAAGTGCAGAGAAGGGAGGAAAATGTTCATGGAGTGTCAAATCACACACGTTCTTCACTCTTCACCCCTCCATCATACTCTGTTGCCGGAAAAAACCGGAGGAGGGAATATTTTCTAAAACATCCAATGTAAACATTTTGATATGGGGCTCTTGAGGCTGATTGCAGATCATGTCCACATTGATTGAAGTCCTGGAGAGATAAAACGCATTCATTCGATGAAGAAGAGAGGGCTTACTCCGCTTCAATCTCAAGTTTAAGTACTGGAAATGATGGTTTCCCTGGCTAAGGGGAAGTGATAGCTGCTCAGGTAGCTTTGCCTGGTGACTCAAAGTGCTGTTAAGATAACAAGTAAGCACGTCTTCCTCTACATTTTCTTTTCCTTTATTCAAACAGTAGCCCTGCAACTAGAAAATAAATGGATGACCTGTCTTCCATTGGAAAGGCAGAAATGCACATCTTAATTTATAATGAGGGTCAGTTTCAGTTTGAAGTTCCCCTATTCACATTTGCTGGTACCTGAGTTTTTCTAAGGTTCAATGCCACAGTTGTGATTTTTTCACCACAAGGTCAGTCATTCAAAGCCACTGGCCACTCCAAGAGAGAAAGATGAGGTTTCTTCTCCCATAAACAGTTACAATCTTGGAACCGCACAAAGGTAGTCTTACCTTGACCTATAGCGTCACAAAGAGTTGGACCCGACTTAGTGGCAGTAAGTTGGGTTTTGGCTTGTGGATGGACATGCAATGGCATTGAAAGAATATCATATGATCTTTTTTCACATTTATTGGTTGTCTCCTATCTGGCAGATACTGTTTCATCTGTGGGAAAGGAGCCAGTCAATCCATCTAGAATATGAGCGAAATATATAGGGAGTGCATCGACCTGCCATTTACGGAGAAAGAAACAAGGAGACGTGCTCAGAGAGGTGACATGAGTCAGAGAGTACACTAATGGCACCAGAAAGATCACAAGACACCCACAAAGGGGTGGGAGGCCAGCATGGGCACTTGAAAACCCAAACTGCCATGGTGCTGATGCTGACTCATAGCCACACTATATGACAGAGTAGAATTGCCCCTTGGGGTTTATGAGATTATAATTCTTTAGGGGAGTAGAAAGCTTCCTCTTTCTCCCAAAAAGTGGCTGGTTGATTTGAACTGCTGAGCTTGTGGTGGTTAGCAGTAAAACATGTAACCCACTCTGTTACCAAGGCTCCTAACTATTGATGGTATGCGGGAGATATTAAGTGGTGGTTTGTCTTTTTCAAATGGCTCTTGATTTTAATAATTTAACTTCTCTGGTCAGCCTGCATAAAATATTATCAATGTTCCACAATGCTTACTATTTACCAAAAAATATGTTCAAATACTCTTGCATATTTTAACTCATATCCCACACTAACTCCATGTCGTATGTACATTTAGAATCTCCATTTTACAGAAGAAGGGAATGAGGCTCAGGGGAGTTAACAATCTTGTCCAAGGTTTGACCCCCTCATCAGTGGTTGGTTGAACTAATAAGAACGGTTTTGTGAACCTAGAGTACTTAGTTTTATGTACTAGACTATGTGTTTTTGAAATTATTGCCTTCAGGAGTCTTCCCACCTTTCCATTCCTTTTTCATGTGTTCATTTCCTTATTCAGTCATTTTCATGTTTAGCCTATTTATTAGAAGGGGCATTGATTGATAGCA
>NW_022111371.1:3300147-3330177 GCF_000313985.2 Echinops telfairi
ACCTTTCCATTCCTTTTTCATGTGTTCATTTCCTTATTCAGTCATTTTCATGTTTAGCCTATTTATTAGAAGGGGCATTGATTGATAGCACAGGGACCAGAGTGGTGGGAATAATTGGACACGCCCACTTTCTCTCATGTTGTCTAAACCACTCAGATGTGTGAAAGGGCTTAATTTAAGCAAACGTAACCTCGTGTGTGCTATTTGAGTAATTAAAAGCCCAGGTTGTAAAGTTTCCTCGATTCTGATGTGGAAATAAAAATTTCAAAGTAGGGCACTGGCAGGGTGTAGTTCTCTCAGAATACCACCTAAGGCACTATTATAAAGCTAAGATTCTCATACAGTAGGCCCTCACCTGCTGGGACAGTGCAGCGCATAGCAGGAATCATGACTCTGCTGGAGTAGGGGCAGAGTGACTTGAAGGAGAAGAAAGGTAGGGGAAGGCAATGACTCCACTTCATGGCAGCGTCAACCTCATGAAGATACACACATCAGTTCTAATATTTGCCAAAGAAGACCTGGGAACACAGTGGCTAGGCACTGCAAGGTGGGCAGTTCAAACTCACCAGCCACACAGGAGGATTATGTGACAATTTGCTACTAGAAAGATTTACCGCCTTGAGAGCTCTTGGGGGGAAGTGCCACTCTGTCCTATAGGGTTGCTATAAATTGGAATCAACTTGAATGATCTATATTTTTATGTTTATTTATTTGTTTGTTTGTTTATTTGTTTATTTATTTGACCTGTCAGCTTTGTCTCTGATGAGCTAATGAGTGCCATGGATCTGTATGCGCCCATAGAAAACTGTATCATTCCTATTAAGCAAATATATCTGTACTGTCTCCTTTATAAAGGAGCTGTGATAACACAAAAAGGTAAATACTGGGCTACCAACAGCAACGTCAGCAGTTTGAGCCCACCAGCTGCTCTGCAGGAGACAGCTGAAACTGGGTGCTTCAATAAAGGTTGACAGCTTCACACCTCCTATGAGGCAATTCAACTCTGTCATCTAGGGTCAATATGAGTTGTCATCACCTCAGTGTCCTTGAGTTTAGATCTTCTTTATTCCAGACATTGCTAGATTCTGTGAACAGAATGATGATAATACATTGTTCTGGCCCTTGAGAAATTTATGGCTAGTGGATTTAACATCCATCAGAAATATATATTGATCCTCCAGGAAGTGGCACAAGACAAATGTTGGAGAGTTTGAATCCCCCTGGAAGCACTGCTGGTTGTCTACATCTGAAAGGATGCAGCTATGAATGGAAGGCAGTTCTCTTATGAATCATACAAAGTTACCATGAGTCTCAACCTGTAACATGCAAACATATTACCAACCGGCAATATGCAGATGACACAACCTTGTCTGCTGAACATGGAGAAAAATCGAAGCACTTACTGATGAAGATCAAGGATTGCAGTCTTCAGTATGGATGACAACTCAATGTAAAGAAAACAAAAATCCTCACAACTGGACCAATAGATAGCAACATGGTAATTGGAGCAGATTGAAGTTGTCAAATATTTCATCTTGCTTGGATCCACAATCAGCGTCATGGAAGCATCAGTCAAGAGATCAAACAATAATACCTTGGATTGGATAAATCTGCCACCCAGGACTTCCTTAAAGTGTTGAAAAGGAAGTAAGTTACGTGGAGGACTAAGATGTGCCTGACCCAAGTCATGGCATTTTTCAATGATCTCATGTGCGTGTGTAAATTGGACATTGACAAAGGAAGGCCAAAGAACAATTGTTGTGTCTGAATTATGGAACTGGCGACGAATATTGAAGTACAATGAACTGCCTAAAGAACAAAGACATCCGTCTTGGAAGAAGTATGGCCAGGATGAAGAGATTTCATCTCAGGTACTTTAGACATGTTGACAGGAAAGACTCGTTTTTCAGTCTTTCCTTTAGTCTCTTTGTTAAGAAGGGCTTTGAAGAAGAGATAGGCCCTGCACCAGATGGATTGACACGGTGATTGGGAAAATGGACTCAAACCTAAGAACAATTGTGAGGATGGTGCAGGGCCAGGTGGCGTTTTGTATTGTTTTCTGCTGTGCATATCTAACGACCACACAACAACAAAACTGACAACTTGAGTCCCACTTGATTCAACAGCAACTCTTTTTTGTTTGCTTTTATTTATTTTTATTATGTTTCCGGTACTAGCCGAGCACACTCACTGCTAATCAAAAGGTTGGAGTTTTGAGTCTACTGGGAGATGCATCTGAATAAAAGCTTGGTGATCGACTTCTGATAACATCTCCCACTGATAAACTTAGGGAACACAGTTCTCCTTTGAAAACCTGTGGCTATCTTGATTCTGAACCCGCACGAGAATGACAATATGCAAGGACTCTACAAATGAATCCTGCTTGTCAATGAGTCTCCCAGGCAAAAGGTGCAGCATATGACTTTCATTGAAGAATTATTGCCTCCTGGTGAACTGGGTGGCCTCACACGTGCGTACCACACAGAGCGAACAGAGAGGAGTCTCCAGGATGAAGGTCACGGCACAGAAAAATCCCAGGAGCCTAAACAAGAAAGGCGCAAATGATTAACATGTTCATCTGCTAACACCAAGGTGGGGTTCACCCACAAGTGTCTTGAAAGAAAGACCCGGGGATTGCCTTCATTAAAACAACACAGCCCTGCTCTCACACACATGGGGTTGCCATGAATTGAGTTTGACTCAGTAGCCAGTAAGAAAATGGAAAGGAAACTTGAACTTCAATCATCAGATTAGAGCAAGCTAATGGACATTAATAACCGAACATATTAGGATCAGCTCTGTGCTTTCAACAGGTGATTGGCAGGAATGATGACAATCGCATCTCCATCCATCTCCTCGCATAGAGTGTGCTGCCTCTTTGCTTTATATTGTCTGGAACAGAAACTCACAGCTACTTGTCTGTTTCTGATAAAAGCATGTCTGTGTTTGTGACTATTTTCATTTCTAGGCAACGGTGCCAGTTCTTCCCCCGAAGGTATTCATGGACAGTTTGTTTATACGTCTTTGAATTTGGTAAATTGTCCTGTGAGACTGACACATGTACCCATGCAGTGTCTTTTTCTTTTTCCTTCAGCTGTTACTTTGCTATCTCTTTGGGTAACTGTCTAGCAGAACTAATAATTAGCATACAATTAAATACAAAAGCAATCAACCCAGGAAGATGCCTCCTATAATTTACGGTAATCTCACCAGGGCCCTGCATCCCTTTTACTGTTTGATAACTCAAGTGTGGGTAGCAAAACATTTAATTACGAGCAGTCTCAATATTGAAGGGGTACCTGGATGTGATGAAAAATCAAGCAAATTAGAGCTGTCTTCTCTTCTTTGGTGCCTACGGTGATGGGGTGGCAGCAGGTGGCAAAATATACACAGTGACCCATGTCTGATGGAGTCACTAATAATGGGAGTCTGGCGGAGCAGTCTTGGTAATAATAGAGGGAAGCTTTTTATTGCAGGTCGATTTGCTTGGTTGTTAGTACGTTTGCTTGGGAGAGCAGCGCTGCATTTCCAGACCAGGTTAGTGCAGCACATAGGAATTCCAACCAAAAATGAAAAAATGAAACAAAACCAAACAAAATATGACACATTGCTGTCAAGTGAATTCTGACTGATAGTGACCCAAGAGGGTAGGGAAGAAGTACCCCATAGGGATTCCCAGGCTGTCAAGATTTATATAGGAGCAGATTGCCTTATATTTCTCCCATGGATGGTTGGTGAATTTCTATCACTGACCTTTGGCTTAAGGACGATGACACCTGGGCTCCTGGGCAGTCCCAAGGGCAGAAGTAATCATTTTGGTAAAGAAGAAGGCAGCGCCCATTTATCAACGCTCCTGTGCATGGAGCACTTCATGCATATGGTTGATAATTCTCATAATAATCCTGTGGGCTGATCTACATATTAACCCCTTTACACATGAGAGCCAACAAAGCCTCCATATTTCTTTGACACTTGCTCTGAAAACTGGGAAGAAAGGGCATTTTCAAAGTTGCAGAGAAAGTTATATGGGGTAAGAGAAAGGTACTATAATCATTTTTATACAATTATAGTAGTTTGACAAATTAAAAAAAGTTTCAAGGAAAATGGAAGCAAACAAAAGTGGGTCCAATCTTCTTGTCTTGAAGGAGTGGTAGACAATCGATCCTATATTTAGAGTGTCAGAATTTATCAAAGTGCTGAAGACAGCCCTACAGGATGCTATTGCCAAGACAGGCTTAACAGGGTCTCTTGAGGGTCCTATGAAGTTCAAATTTATCAAAATGGTCCATGATCTTAAAAGATGGATTCCTACTCTCTTACCCCTTATCCTTTTGTACAAGGTGATAAGTAAAGGAACACATTTATCATTCAGTTAATGATTATCTATTAAACATCGATTGATTTAATATTTATTGAACATTATATCTCTGGCACTGTGCTAGCTGTTAAAGTACTATAGTGAAACAAAGAGGAGTCTCTTTCTCTCTTACATTGTACTGGAGCTATGGGTAATGAGAAAATAAATAGATAATGATAGGAAAGAAATATTATAAAGGAGAATATTTAGCAGAGTGAGAGGATAGTAATGATGATGGGAGCGAAATTAGCAATGTGATAGTTATGATTTTACATTAACATGACTGGGCCAAAATTCTTAGTGGTTTTGCAGTTAAAACCTGGTAAACCCCCCTCCCCCATTATGAGGTCTAACAAAATGTAATCCTTGGGCTGTGGCCTGCTTCCAATATAAATGGACATTGTGAAAAGCTTGTTGGCTTTAAATGAATTTGGGAGTTCTTTGGGGTTGAGCCAGTGGACCACCACTTTGTCTGCTGACTTTTCGAGTCACCAGCAACCTGCTGATGACATCTTACCTGCTGACCTTAGATTAATTAATCTTGGAAGTCAGAAACCTATTGCCACCAGACATGTAGATATTGGCTTTACTGTTCCCTATAGCTATGGGAGTCAGGGGAAGACTCTAGTCTGACTTGTAATTGCCCATCTCT
Source organism: Echinops telfairi (assembly GCF_000313985.2). Classification (NCBI taxonomy): domain Eukaryota; kingdom Metazoa; phylum Chordata; class Mammalia; order Afrosoricida; family Tenrecidae; genus Echinops; species Echinops telfairi. The sequence continues at coordinate 3,305,157 of NW_022111371.1, forward strand.
ACAACTGTGTGACCTATTTCCTTAATATAAACCTCTCCCCATATAGATATCTATGGAGGGAGCCTTATTGGATTGCTAATTCCGACATCAGCAGTTCAAATCCATGAGGCACTCAACAAGGGAAAAGTGAGGTCTTCTGCTCCTGTAAATATTTACAACTTTGGAAGCTCAAGGAGTCAGTTCTGCTTTGTCGTATCACATCACGATGAGTCAGAATCAATTTACTGGCAGTGAATTGTGAGTATATGCATATACAGCTCTCACCAGTTTTTGCTTCTCTAGAGAACCCAGACTAAATCATTTGATAACAAGAGTGGTTTTAGAGAAAACAAAATCATGAACCCCAAATTTTTGCTGGTTGTCAAGTCTGATGAGTGGTCCAGGCACTAATTCTACCTCCATTAATAAAGAGGGTGCTATTAATCTGTGGGTTGAGGTGGAAATCTTAATTACTGCATATTTGATGCTTTTCTGTGATGTCATAATGAGCCATATAGAGAAGCTATTTGTTTGGTCCTACTTACTGAAACAGAAAAGGTGAAAGAGAGGAGTTTGTGACTATGGAGTCTAGACTCAAGCACCACAGGAAAGTGCTCAAAGTTTTCACTGGTGTCCGGAAAGAAAGCCTATCTTGTAATAACAGAGCTGACACTGCTGAAAAGCACGCCAAGAGGCCTATTACAAGAGTGGCTGAATTACTAATGCCACCTCAAATCCCATCCTCACATGGTATCAAAAGTTAAAGAGAGAGTATCAATTGAGAAGCATTAAGATTCTTAAACTTGAAGTGGGCCCAGATGGACTGATAACTGGGAAGACGTAGATTCTGGGTTCCTAAATTTCATTGAATAAATTCAGTCAACAACACAACTTCTCCTGTCAGAAGAGAATACTCCATCTTTCTCTACTAATCCATTATTAGTTTTATATATATCCTTTCTGCCCATATTTGATGAGATTCACCCAAATGTGCTTGCTGCTGTGGCTCCAGGAGCAGAGCCGGAGGCAGATGCCATACAGGGCATTGTCGGTTGTTCCCAGGAAACCCCCACCACGATTGTTGCATCTAAATATGCAACTTGACTTCAATTCTAGTGAGCTCTGCAAGGTGACATGCAATGTGTGACCCAGAAAGAGGTGGACTACATCCCAAATGAGCAGATGGATTTTTCGAGTGCATGCAAAACCTGGAGCATATGTGTGAAAATGGCCACTAAGAGTGAGGCATAAGAACACAAAGTTGGATATGTCTGAGCTTATTGATCTGAGCACACTAAGCACGGATCCTTCATTCCATGTTTCTAATAAGAATCTAATCATTTATCTGGTCAGTTCCTTGCAGCATGGATTCCATGGTGGCCTACAATAAATCAAGCTGGAGTCCCAGACCTGTCTTGGTATCCCATCGAAGGAGGTGCATGTCAGAAATAGAATGCTGGGGCTTTCGTCCTCATGTCTCTTCGATGGAGCTTCCATGGAAACCTGTTCAGCAGCATACTCAAAAGCCAAGTGCCGTTGAGTCATTGTCAACTCAGAGCAAGCTTATAGGACAGAGCAAAACTGCCCTTGAAGAATTTCTGAAACTGTAAATCTTGATGGGAGTAAAAAGCCTCATTTTTATCCTGCAGAAAAGATGATGAGCTTGAACCACTGGCCTTGCAGTTAGCAGCCCAACTTTCATCCCATGATGCCACCAGTGCTCCAAACCTTCATTGACAGAAGGATGGTGCATCCTAGATGAGATGCATGGTCTGAGACTACTCCTAGGTGTTCTTATGGGAGGTGAGAGGTCTACCCCTCAACCACCAAGGCCTTTATATGACAGGGTAAAGGTCTTAATCAATGTATATATAAATAGTCATAGTAGTAAACACCACTAAGTGATGGTTCATCTCATTGCAGTCTCCCCCAAAACCCTGCTTGACAGACAAGGAATCAGATTTGGATCATGGAAACATAGCTGGTAAAAAAAGGAACCTGCATGTATACCTAGAGGGTGGGGCTTCCTAATTAGTCCTGGTGACCAATGCTAACATAACAAACATGTACCCAAGAATTAAGTCAGAGTTCTTTTGCTTACCTGAGTTTACTTTGTATGGGTTGGCCGTATGTATACTTCTTCAATCTGCATTCCCTTCAGGCTGCTCAGAGATTAATTTACTAATTACTGCTCTGGAGCAAATCAATAATGGCATTTTTAGAAAGTGCAATGTTTAAAGTTTAGACTATCAAGTCATATTAATTCAACAAGATCTTAAAGGAGGGAGGCAGGGATCAATTGCAGGTTAAGCACAGATTACAGGCAAGGCCTGGTACCCTACAGATGAGACCAGGACACGATTGTGAGGGGTATTTGACGCAGTGTCTGAGGTCTCTAGAACTGCCATAACAAAGTAGCACAAACTAGGTGGGCTATAAAAACAAGGATGTATTATCTAATTGCTGGGAAAGCTAGAGATTTGACCTCAAGGGGTCAGCAAGGCAAGATTCTCTTTTCTGACCGGAGGGTAAGATATTGTCTTGTATCGCTTGCTGTCTAATACCTTAAAGAATACCTTAGTATTATGTTAGCTGGCAAATGCCTCTTCACTATAGTCACCTTTCTCATGGGCCTGAATCTATTCTTTTCTTCCAAAAAGACACTACTCCGATGTGATGAGAACCAACCCTTATCCGGTAGTATATCTTCTACAATCCAGTATAACATCTTCTAAGACCCTATTTTGGTTCACAGGCACATTCACAGGTATTGGGGGATAAGACATGTAACCCTAGTGGCTTAGTGGTTATGTGTTTGGCTGCCAACCACAAGGTCATCAGTTGGAAACCATCAGCCACTCCATCAGAGAAATATAAGACTTTCTACTCCTAAAAAGAGCTACAGTCTCAGAAGCCCAGAGGAACAGTTCTATTCTGTCCTTAGGGTCACCATAAGTCAGAATCAACTCGATGGCAGTGAACTTGGTTTGGGGATATTAAGAATATAACATGTTCATACCCCTTTTCAGGAACTCCAGGGTATGACCCCAGGTAAATTGGCACCAACCCTAGGTGCGGAGACTTGAGTGAGCTCCTTTTAAATGGCTTACAGCAAGGGTTTGAAGGCTTTGTTGAATTAAACTTTGCAATTTTTAGACTAAATTCTATCATTACCTCATTTAAAAGAAAATGAATGATGTTTCAAGTTGGAACAGATAAAGAAAGGCATTTATTGTTTCATTATGGACAGTACCCAAGGTTCAAAGAAAGCTGGACATGTGTATTAATACCTATACCATGATTCTCACTCTGTAGTCTACTATGAGCCATGCTGGTGTAGTGAGTAACACTTTTGGCTACTAAGCACAAGGTCAACAATTTGAAATTGTTTGTGTGCAGGTAGTAGATCTTCTACTCCTGTAAAGATTTATAGACTCAGGAGACTCAAATATTCCTATTAAAGAGATGAGTTTGTCTACTTTTAGCAATAAAATGTTTATTTTTACTTGAAAAAGATTATAATATGTAATTTTGAAGGGCACAATGCTATCTATAAGATGCACTCATGGAAATAGGAATTAAGTTGGGATAGAAGTAGGAATAGAAAAACAAAGATACAGCCACAGGGACAGATAGACACAGTCACAGATACAGATAACTAGACTGATACAGATGCATATGCAGATGTAGCTCTATCCCTGACCACCTCTTCTTCTGCTGGACCAAATGGATTCTGCCTCCATCGCTAACTTGTACTTTGAGATAAAGTATGCCATCTCTAGGGACTTCAGTTTTCTGAAGATAATGGAGTCAGTATCACATGGTAGATAACGGAGTCAGTATGACCTATGATGGAGAGTTTGGAAGATAATTAAAGGAAACTAAATATTAACGAGCAAAGAATCAGCTTTGGGGACTAAGATGTGCTTGATCCTAGCCATGGTATTTTCAATTACCTCATATGCATGGAGAGGAATTGATGCATTTGAACTGTGGTGCTAGCAAAGACTATTGAATATCGTGTGGGCTGGAAGAGAATGAACCACTCGGTACTGGGAGAAGTACAGACTTAAGAAGGGAGAATGGAAAATTTCTTCTCGTGTACTTTGGACTTGTTTTCTGAAAGGAACTATTCCCAGAGAAGGACACCGCCCTTGGTAAAGCAATGAGTCACTGAAAACGAGAAGAGATTGACTGACCTAGTGGCGGGAACAAACAGTTCAAACACAACAGTTCTGAGGATGACACAGGACCGGAACACGCTTCCTTCGGTTGTACATAGTGTTGCAGTGAGTTGGAACTAACTTGACGGTCACTAACCAGAAGCAAATGACACGACCTCCACAAGTCTGACTTGGAAGGACTCTCTTTTCCAGGGACATTTTGAAGCTCGCACGTATGGGGCCTGGAAAGTGACGTGCTTCCCATTTCCAGGGCAAGACTGACTCATAATTGGGGATCTATTCTGAAAGACTGGGACTACGAAGTAGTCATTATTATAGGAATGACAGATAAGTGATGAATTGTTAGATAAACCATAGGTTCATGCATGAGTGTTACTAAGTTCAAAAAGTATATGGACAAAATCCACTATCTTTGAGTTTCATTTTTCTATGAACTTGTTAAAGATGCCTGGTGTAAACAGTAACCCAAAGTGGCATGGACAAGATCAAGATTAGGGCCATAAGCCATATAGCATAGGAACATCAGAGAGCCAAGTGAGTTGTGGTCGTTAGATAATCTGCTGTCAATTTGATAGGATGAAGAGTGTAGGGGTAGAGTTTAGCCTGTCATTCGGGTCACAGCTTGCTGTCCTCATTTGGAGGTGCACAGGGGATACATTGCTCCTGGAGGCAGGAAGTGGACTTACTCCTTGGGGGAAATAGCTGACAAGAGACATGGAACTACGCTACTGCTCTGAGCTTGAGCAGTCGTGCAGAGAGCCTGTCAGCACTGAGATGCTTACACCACCCCTGGATCCACAAGACTTCCCACCCACTGGCCTGTGATCTTGCTGCATTTAGTGTCATTGCATGTGTTTTGTGAGTCTTAAGATAAATTTATAGGTTGGTATCAGACATATGAGCTAATATCGGACTTATGGACTTGATCTGGACTGGGCTGGGATGTTTTCTCAATATTTCATTGTTCTTATATATAAAGCTCTTTCTTACACATTATGAATGTCTACGAATTTGTTTGTCTCATCAACCAGGACTAACATATTAGTAGAGTGAGAACAGGCAGAAATATCAACGAGCATACTGATACTGAGTGTATTCACACACACACACGCACACATACACACACCGTTTTATTTAAGTGGTGGCTCGTGTATATGGTGCAAGTAAATAAACTGCCGGATAGCTCCTAAGAATCTATGAGGGATGTTCTGTCATTTATTTATTCACTTTCTCTTTTTCCTGTGTCCTTTTCTTCCATTTAAGCCAAAACGTTTGTTGCTTATGCACAGTTTGACCATGATTCTCTGAATACTAGGGAACCCACAAAGAACAAAGTATATCTGGATCCTTGTCTCATTGAGTAAACATCTCAGGGGAATAGATAATAAAGACATACCTAAAGAAATTTAAAAATAGAAACATTAGGTTTTAGTGAGCAATATGATTAAAAATAAAATGAGAGATACACCTACCCCATTTTATTGTGCTTTGATTTATTGTGTTTCACGGATACTGTGGTTTTTAAAACCTGAATGTTTGTGGCGACCTTGTACCATGTACCTGCCAGACACTGAATCACATGTTGGTGATCCTCACAAGTACAAGTAGAAGGCAAAAATTACTATGAATCTATTCAGCGAAATAATTGAAATGTGAAAGTGAATTGTTTTGTGACAGGACCTTCATCCGGATCTATCCATGGATGACGGTGGTATCTTCATCTCTCCAACCTGTCCCTGAAGAATTGTGGGCACTTCCATCTACACCACATCCAGACAGCAGTCTGGGCATCCTCCAGGGACTGAAATTGTTTTTATGTAGTGTTCTTTGAGTTTGAAGAGCAGTCTGAAGGGATAAGACCAGGGCTGTAGATTGGATCGGAGAAGGTTTCCCAATGAAGTTTTCAGGGCTCAATCTTTACTACCCTCAAAGAATGAGCAGGTCTGTTGTAATGCTATAGAGGGGAAAATAATCCCTCAATACAACTTGCATGACTTTTTAATCACCATTAGAGTTTTTAATATTTTTCAAACTTCAACATATGCTCCTAGGCATCCCATGTCCTTGGAAAAAGTCTATTAGGAATGCCTGCTTGGGATCCTTCCCCCAAATAGTTGCCATAATTCTGAGTGGACCTGGCTCCCTTGAATTTAACTGGCCCAGCAGATTCCTTCAGAGGCCGTTGTGTTGACCAGATCTTGTTTTGAAGGACAGAAGGTGTTGCCGCTGAGAAAACTTGCCTGCAGTCAGTCACTGAAGACAGAGAAGTGTTTGCGCGCACATTTTGTTTGGAATCAACCTGCACAGGTATGATCTGGAACCCAAGTAAGAATGCTCTTGTACTTACCCTTGCTTTTCAAACTTAGGGGTTCTTGGACATCGCACACTTGATTAGACTACAGCATGATGTGAAACTGTTTACATTCACTGTGAAACAGCAGAAAATGGTGTTATTTTATTGAGATAGTTGCTTTATCTCCATGGGCTGGAACCATACCTGTGCTATCTCCTAGGTACCCGGGTATGGCAAGTGACTGGGAGCTGTTTTAGATGACCTGAAGCTGGTCTTCAACCCCAATTGTGCTCCTTATATTTAAAATTTCAGAGAGAGTTAAAGAATAATAGAATGAGCACCTGATTGCATATGAATCTCACATGGATTTACAAACCATTCACCTTTTGTCACACCTGCTTTTCCGTTGTGGAGAATCATTGGAGTTAAATTGAAGGTAATCTATTTCACTCTTTGGATTGTAAGAACTGATGCCTCTTCTATATCCCAAATATGGTTATCATCAGCAGGATTTCAATTTAAAACATAATAATAATTTAAAATATACTTAGGAACAGAATTCTTATACTGATTCTATCAGAATAGAAGCAAATTTCTTCCATTGTTCATCTACCTAGGTTTTGGCTATTCATTCGTTCATTCATTGGAGCCAAAGAGCACACGTTGTTTTGATTGGTAGTTGCTTGAGCCTCCACACTGAGAAAGTTTGAGAAGATTTCTGCTCTGAAGGGCCATGCAGTAATCATTCTAGTTTTGAAGGGCCATGAGGCAAAAATCAAAGATATTATTTTGATGCAAGGAAAAATAATGCCTAACTGAAAACATTATGTTAAGTTCAACATACCACAATAATCACTTAGTAAATTATTTTTGGTAATAAAAATCTACAAGTGAGAAGCATGGTTTTCAGGATGGAGGCTTGTAGGATAACATTTCACTTAATTACTATTCACAGTTAGTGTTCTCTGTCATCAAAATCAGTTCCAAATGCTCATCTGTTAATGCTGATCCACAGTGAGGTTTCACATATTTCTTCTTTAAAAATGTCTTTTGTATAGTTAAGTATCCCAAATACCAATTTCAATCCCTGAACATATGATATTAATTGAGCATATTCATCGCATGGAAGGCATTTATATTAGAGTCTTTTCTATATTTGCCATTTAGTGTGTCATTGCCTTGCAGATTAATCACTTTCAATTGAAAGTTATGTAGAAGCTCCTCAGTTATGCAGTTAAATAGGTTTTGAAAGATATAAATTCCTTCACACTCGCATCCAGGTCTGTAAAATGCTACTGAAACTGTAGTTTGGGTTTGGGAAATGTGTCACTGAGCATTTGTGTAGAAACGGAGATCTCAATTCTTGCTTAAATTTTGGAAAAAGGAGGAAGCTATCAAGTTGGTTGACATTTCATGTGATTCCAGCAACCTCAGTTATCATTGAAATGATTTTACCATGTTTAAGTTTTACATAGAATCACAACTTCACCTTGCAAATTTATTCTGAATTAATTATGAAACATTGTGAAGTATGTAATAAAATAACCTAATTTTTACAGTTGTAAAAACATTCTCTGTTATAGCATAGTGGTTGAGGATGCTTTTCTTTCTCAGAAAAACTTTAACTTTGTCCCTGTGCAACAGAAAACAAAAGAAAGAAGGTAAAAAATAATTTTAATAAAATTTTACCATTACCAAATTATTGAACAAGTTTGTGCTAGGGAAATCAGGATATTTAGCTTAAATTTATAAGCAAAATTGCAGACCTGAGGATAGGTAAGACCATGGGAGAAAAATTCCCTGCCGACCTTACTAGATGAATAATACATAATAACACTCAAATATTCTTCACACCGTGGCTGCTGTTTGAGGTCATGGAGGCAATTTCCCCCCACGTGAAACCTATGAGACAAGATAGAATGGCTCGAGCATTGGGATGTCCAGTGGTCCAAACTCACCAGCCACTCCAGGATAGAAAGATGTGGCAGTCTGCTTGGGCAAGTATTCACAGCCTCAGAATCTGCATGGAGCAGTTCACTCTGCCTTCTGGGGCTATGAAGAATGAAAATAGACTGGAGGGTGGGTGTAGAGTTTCTGAAGCTGTGGTTTTACCAGGAGTAGATCAGCAGGGCTTCTTCTTGGGGCCCCACTGTTCTTTTAGCCTCCAAACATTGATCAAGCACTGCAACTGTTCCTAAACAAATCGCCTATTGATATGATAATAGAGTGATTGACCCTGGGACTGAAACAACTTACATATTCATGTTCCTGTTGTTAGAGCACCTCACAGGCCCCATAGGTCTCAACAAATTCATTTTCTTTAGACAGAATCCTTTGGCTGCTATCATGAGATATAATTTAATTAACACGTGGTCGGTAGATGGTTTTCACTGATTAACTGACAAATGAACCACTCAGACCCTGACTTTGGTTGATTCATTGTGTATGTGAAGCAGGGAGGCATTGGTCTGATGAGCTATGCTGCTTAAATGCTCTGCTTGCTGCCTTGTTTGTTTTTGTTTGGCTATTGATTTCTTGTGAGTTAGGAGTGCTGTGATGAAACCTTGGAAATGTTGATACATACTGCGTTGTTTCAGCATTTCATAGCCTACAGTGTTTTGGCATCTAATGCTTAATAAAATCATCCACACTCCTTTTCCTTCAAATTGCAAAATGCAGAGCTCAGATTTTCTCTTTTTCTTTGTTTGACATGAAGAAACAGCCCCAGTAGTGATGATGGGTATATGTTGGACTGCTAATTGAAAGGTCAGTAGTTCAAATCCACCAGCTTCTCCTCAGGAGAAAGAGGAGGCTGTCTTTCTGCTTCCATTAAGCTTACAAAGCCTGGGAAAGCCTAAAAGGACCCTTATAAATTGGCATTGACTCAGTGGTTGTGAGTAGGTGGTGGGTCGGTTGACATGAGGAGAATTTACTAAGACTAGTTAGTAAATAAGTAAAATATCTCAGGAGGTGACATACATGGCACTATGAACATCATTCTCAATATTCTGTGCCACTGGGATTAGTAGTGTGCGAGTAGTGCAGAGAAGCCAATAGCACAACTAATTAACTTGTAATGTGAAAGCAGCCCTAAGCAATATATAAATGAGTCAACATAGCATTGTTCCCATAAACTTTATTTATGGACACTAAGGTTTGAATTACATACAGTTGTCATAAATCTCCAGTACCGATTTTCTTTTACTTTCTTCAAATATTTGAAAATGGGAAAACGGTTCTTATTCCAGGGGCCATACAAAAACAGTTGTCATGTGTGTTGTTAGGGGCCACAGAGTCTGCTCTACATCCTAGTGACCCTGTGCACAGCACACTGAAGCAGCTCCCTCTCCAGCACCCCCCTCACAGTGGATGTCACATTTGCTTGAATCTACTGCTGTAGCCACTGTCAGTCCTTTTCCATGAGGGACTTCCTCTTTTTCACTCACCCTCTACTTTGCCAAGAATACGGTCCTTTTCATGAGCCAAAGTCTTGCCCTCCTTTCTTCCAGGGAACATTCTGGCTGTAATTCTTCCAAGACTGATTCGTTCATTTTTCGGACAGCTTATGGTATATTCAGTGTTCTTCACCAACACCATCATTAAAGGACAACAGTTATTCCCCTGCCTTCCATTTTCATTGCTCAACTTTCACAAACATTTGAGATAATTGAAAATACTGTGACGGAGGGGAGGCACGCCTTGGTCCTTAAAGTGACTTTGCTCTTTATCACTTCCAAAAGAGTTTATGTATCAGATTAGCCCAATGCAATACACCCATTGATTTTTTGACTGTTGCTCTATGGCCATTAACTGTGGATCCAAGTGAAATGAAATTGTTAACAATTTAAATCTTACTCAATATTATGAGAATGAATAAAGGCTGAAGAAGAAGTGATGTAGTTGAATTGTGGTGCCAGACAAGAATATTAAAATTACCATGGACTGCTAAACGGACAAACCAATCTATCTTGGAAGAAGTAAGATCAGGTTGCTCCTTAGAAGCAAGGATAGCAAGACTTCATCTTACATACTTCGGACGTATTGTCAGGAGAGATCAATCCCTAGAGCAGGATATCATTTTGGTAAAGCGGAGGGGCAGCAGAAAAAGGAAGGCCTTCAATGAGATGGATTGACATTGTGACTGCATCAATGGGCTCAGGCAGAGTAAAAATTGTGAAGAAGGTGCAGGCCAGGCAGTATTTCATTCTGCTAAGCATAGGGAGGCCACAGCTTTACACTGACTCAATAGCACTCAACAACAACAACAACAACAACAACAACAACAACAACAACGTGATATTACTTACTGGTCCAGTATTTGGGGATTTTATTTTTCTTATGCTATACTACTATCAGGAGATATTTGAACTGTGAATAGTGCCTGAAAGATCTGAAGGAATAAAAAGATCTTGACTCTCTATATTGAAGGATTTTGTATTGGTTACTTGTGGGGCTGTGATCCACAAGGTGGGCAGTTCAAAACCGTAAGCTGCTTCTTGGGACAAAGGTAGAGCTTTCTACTCCCATGAAGAGTTAGTCTCAGAGACCCACAGGGGCAGTTCTACCCTGTCCTATAGGGTCACTATGAGTCCACATCAACTTGATGCAAGTGATGTTGAATTTGAGTTTTGTGAGCAAAATCTTGAGCAACGCAGGAAAAATCAAAAGAAGATAGAAGGAATACATGGAGTTTCTGTACCCAACAGGCCGAGTGGATGATCAGACACTTCAGGTGTTAACATATAATCAATGACCTAGGGACTGAAGGATGAACTTCAACCTACGCTGATGGCATTGGTTAAAAACAAGGTACCCGCAATGGACAGAATATCAATACGATGAGGGAAGAACTTACTTTCTCTCTGCCAAGAATTTTGGAAGGCAGCTACCTGACATACCAATTGGAAGACATGGCAAAGGGGGTTTCCAAGAGTTGGTGGGAAAAAATGAACTGAAAAATAGCATCCCATCTTTCTCCCACTCACTGACTGGTGGATTCTAACTGCTAGCATTTTGTTTACCATTGTGCACTGGAGCTTAATGTTAAAAGATCGCCCAAAATGAAGCAAAAACCGAGACCAAAAATAGCTCTTCTAGTGAGTCCATTCAGTGGCTCAGGGTTCCCGAGGCTGTTCATCACTGAGGAGGTGGAAGGTTTTATCTTTCTCTGATATAGCAGCAGATGGGTTTGAACCACCGAACTTGTGGTTAGAAGCTCTAGGATTAAACCACTATGTCACCCGGGTCAGAAGAATTATAAAGGTAACCAACTGCACTGAAATAGAGGATCTAAAGGTCATTTAAAACAATGCTTATGAAAGTCCTGTGTTCTCTGTAGAGAGCAAATATATTTTCATCTGCTTATTCTATTGTGCCATTTACATTGTTTAGGCCTTAGTGTGTTTGATACTGGAACATTTCCATCAGCTTTCTGAAGGTCTCTCATATAGTTGAGCGAGCCCATTCCAAATTATGTAGGTAATAAAGTGGAAAGGAAATGTATGGAAAAGTACAATTAAAATCATATGCAAGCAAAATTTTGCTAAAGAAAATTCCAAAACAGCTACAGTCATCATCAGGGCACTGCCCAAAAATTCAAACCGGATTTCAGAAGCTGGTGTGGAAGGAGTTACAGCATTGCTGTCAGATGGATAGTGGCTAAAAGCAGAGGAGATTAGAAAAATGTTTTGTTGACTATGCAAATGTATTTGACTGTGCGGACCATGGGACATTATGAATAACAGTGGGAAGAGTGAGAATTCCGAAACAAATGATTCAGTTAGGTGAAATCACCAGTTCCAAAACACGAGCCACTTGGAGGGAGAAAGATGAAGCTCTCAGCTCTAGTAACGATTTACCATCTACCCTGCCTTGTCCGGTCACTGTGAGTGGAAATTAGCTTTGTGGCAGGGACTGTGGTTTGGGGTTTACCACATTGCCAAGCATGATGTCCTTCTCCAAGTACTGGTCTCTCTCGACAACATGTAAGCCCTCTCCTCCAAGGACTGTGCTGGCTCTACTCCATCCAAGACGGGTCGTCTGATCTATTTGGCCGTCCGAGGTCCTTTCCATATTCTTCCCCAGCACCACAATTCCAATTCATTGCTTCCTTTTGGTTTTCTTTATTCACTGTCCAACTTTCACAAGCACAGGAGGCAGTGGAAAGCAGACGAAGCATCACCTTGGGTCAAGCTGCTGCACAAGGGCTCCTTCAAGTGTTGAAAAGCCAGGGGATTATGTTTTGGACTAAGGTGTGCCTGGCCCAGCCATGTCTTACCAGTTCCCAACAACTCATAAGAGCTTTCCTTGACGTCTATGATCCCAACAGTTTTGAAGTTGATAGGCCAATTCTGCTTTAGCCCTTCATTTTGAGCTGGTCTGATGTTTCCTCACGATTTCAGTTATGAATCTTGGCAGGATGATATTATTGTTCTTCTCTTTGCATCCTACTCAGTGATACGCAATTTCAGTTCTATTACTCATGATGTTTAATTAAATCAATCAATGTCACACTTCTCTAAAGTTTCTCCTTTTCCTGCTACACTTAGGAACTATTTGGAGGAGTTACTTTTAAAGACTTTAATTTCTCACCAAACTTATTTTATTCATTTACCTATTTTTATTATGATGGAATCACAGTGTTCTATTCTGTACAGCGGATTAAAAATCATTTATGGTGATTCTTATTCTGAAGCTCAAGCTTTCCCAGAAAGTCTTTGCAATGGGGCCTCTGTGTCTCTTTGGTCAGGTCCCATCATCCTTTGCGATTGCCTTTCTCACCCAAGACATTCCAGGCTCATCTTGAGCTGGTCTTGCTCCAGCCCTGTGGTTATCTATTTTCCACTTTCGGTGAGAAATCACACTGAGAAATTGAAATGTGAGCAGTAGTTGGAATAGTAACATCTACCTTGGAATCTGGGCCAGGTCTCCTGAAAAAGCGAGAATACCCATGAGATCAGAGGAAAGGCTGGCCGAATCCTGGAGATGGACTGAGCACTGTCTACTGGAAAAGCAAAGGCATACAGCGCAAACCCTTTTGGTCATGTGGGAGCTGTTTTTTCTTCCTTTTTAAGACAAAAACTAGGTGGGTGACTTCATAGGAGAAATGAAGATTTTTTCATTGTTCTGGATGCCAGATGCCTGGATCTAGGGCACCAGGTCTGAGGTCTCTTTTCTCCCCTCCTCACCGCACTGCCATTGAGTTGATGCCGATCCACAGTGAGCCCATAGGACCAGGTAAAACTGTCCCTGTGGGTTTCTGAGCCTGTAACCCCCTCCTTTTTTATTGTAATTCTTTATTAGAGTAGAAAGCCTCATCTTTCTCCCACTTTTGTCCCCTAGAACATATACTATCAGTTAGATGAATATGAGGTCTTACTGGATTAGGTTGGTCCTGATTCTATATAACACATATCTTTCTAAAAGCAAACACACTCATAGAGACAGAAAGACAGAGAGCGAATGACATGTTATGCTTCAGCTAAAAGCTCAGGAAGGCTTGGGGTTCCTAGAAATTAGGAAGGAGGCATGAAACCTGTTCTCCTTTATGGCCCCAGCAGGAATCAACACAGTTAATCACCCTGATCTCAGAATTCCAGCCTTGGGGCTCTGAGCCAATCCATCTCTGTTGTTTAGAAAACATTCACTTTGTGGCCGTGTCATTGATTCATCCCCAAGATATCCCTGTGCACTTTAATTAGAGCGAAGGGGACTGGAACACTTGGACTGTGAAGTTGGGAGGTATCACACAATATTAATCACACTAACACAAAAATCAGAGGTATCAGTGGTTCGATGGTAGGCTTTTCACAGCAAGATTCTATTCCTCACCAATGTGCTTCATGCACAGACACCAGCCACCAGTCAATAGAAACTTGGTCCTGACTGTGATGTGGACGAGGTCTCACCAGACTAAGACAGACTACAATAAAAAAGGCTGCCAATCTACTTCTGAAAAATACCCCCAAAGATGGAAACCTCTGTGGGTCACAATGATCTATCTGATCCTCAGCTGATGGTGGGGATGGTGCAGGTCTGAGCAGGCTTCATTCCATTGTGGATGAGGTCAAAGACGCCACTGCAGCTTAAAGCCACATTTGTTGTAAGGTGCCCTCACGTGACTTTCAACTCATGGCAACTCTGTGTGATAGAGTAGAATGATTATCGTCCAGGGTTGCCAAGACGCTGTATTTTTTAGAGGACACCTGTTGGTGCAGTGATTAAGTGCATGGCTGCTAACCAAAAGGTTGGTGGTTTGAATCCCCTAGCCTCTCTGCAGAGGAAAGATATAATAGCTATATATATATGATATAATAAGTGTTACAGTAGAGGAAACCGCTATGGCCAGTTCTACTCTATTATGGGGTAACTGAGTCATAAACAATTAAAATGGCAATGAGTTTCAGAATGTTTATGGGAGCAGATCAGTAAATCTCTTCATCACCAAACCAATAACTAAATAAACTCATTGTTATTGAATCAATGCTGATTCATGGTCACCCTACAGGACAGACTAGAACTGCCTCTGTGGGGTTTTGAGACTATAACTCTTTATGGAAGTAGAAAGCCTCATCTTTCCCTTGCAGAACAACCTGTGGTTTTAAACTGCTGACCTTGTAGTTAGTAGCTCATTGCATAACCCAGGAGCCGCCAGAGTTCCTACAGAGCCAGTAGATGAGTTCAAACTGCCCACTTTTTAGTTAACAGTTGAGCATGCACCATCCAGGCTCCTAGCAACAACAACAACAACAACAACAACACACACACACACAGAGTGAGGGCAAGCATTTTCTTTATGATTGATCCCACACTTAAACTGTCACTTGAAACAAGCAACACATTCACAAACGGTCATGCATTTGATGCTCGTGTGAGGAATGCAAAGTGCAACGGAGGCGTGTGTCAGGAGCGCTCTACACTTGTCGTAAACACAGGGCTCCTGTGTTGGTTGGCTTTTCATGAGTTCCCATCCTCACAATCAGCCCAGCACTTGATAAAATGGAATAATTCCCGGTCTCTCAGCTCCAGGCGCATTGAGGTCTCCGTGAGAGGCAGGTAAAATCACAGGGAACCGAGAACCTTTTAAAGCCACCACGGGCTAATTGCAGGTGTGGGGAAAGCGACACGGGTGACAGGAATGAGGGAGCAGGGAGCACGTAGCTGGACATTTTCCGTCTTGTACCACTTCCTGGTTTCTAAAGGCCAACGCACGCACACCTGTCACATACAGCTATTCGCGCACTTAGAATGATGATTTGCTCAGCGGGGTCTGCATCCTGGGGCCTCTTCGTGCATGAAGCAAATGGCCTCGGCCTCAGGCAGCATCCTTTTCTTCAAATGTGTTGGTTTTTTTGAGAAAATGGAAACAACTTTGAGACGCACCCTCGGAGTCAGAGCCATGGGAACAAACAGACGGAGGCAGGCAAGCAAGGGCAACACAATTTTAAACAGCTGCGAATTGTTTTTCGGTATTTTTTTGAACGAAGTACAATGCATGTGAGAGGAAATTTGCCATTTTAACCATTTTTAAGTAGACAATTTAATGGCATTAATTATATTCAATTTGGTGTGCAAACATCACTGTTGATTATTTCTAACAACCAGATATTTTTTAAGTTAATGAAGATAGAAACTCCATTGTTTATGAAGCCTGACTCCCTGAGTGGCGCAAACAATAGCTGTGTCTACTTCGCTACCAATGAAATGATTGGAGATTCCAATCTCCCCGGAGGATCTCATAAGGAAGATGAGGCCATCAACTTTGGGGAAATAGGCCACAGGACTCTGTATGGAGAACAGGGATCGTCACGTGTCACAATCCACGCAGCCACAGTGGTCTTTATGTATTTGTCTACTGGATATAGTTAATATAAGTGGGATTGCACAATATCTGGCCCTTTGTGGATAACTTCTCTAAGCATAATGTCTTCAAGATTCATTCTACTTATGCTAACTATCTTAACAATCATTCTCTTTATGCCTGAATCATACTCTATTGTTGTTATAAGGGGCCACTCAGTCCATTCCTAGGTAGACTATAAAGTAATACCGCCTGGTCCTGAGCCATCCTCACAATGGTTGTGATGTCAGAACTCATTATTGCAGCCACAGTGTCCCTCAAGTTCCCTGATGGCATGCCTCCTTTTGTGCTGCCTCTCTACTTTACCGAGCATGCGCTTTTCTAGAGCGTGATCCCACCTCATTACATAGCCAAAGGATGTGGGACAAAGTCTTGCCACCTTCATTTCTAAGAAGCTTTCTACTTGTTTCTGTTTCAGGACAGATTTGTTTCTTCTTCTGCCAGTCCATGGGACCTTCAACATTCTTTAACCAGCACCATTATTTCAGTGTGTTGAGGTTTCTTCAGTCTCCCTTTTTTCCTTATGTCCACCTTTCATATGCATATCACATTGTAACTGTGCAGGTATAGACTGCATTTTGCTTCTCCATTACCAGTGGATGGACACCGAAATTGTTTCCACCTATAGATTACTAAATCATGCTACAATGAGTATTGTTGTACACACATCTAAATTCTTATTTCAATGTGTTGGCATACAATCTGAAGAGGAAAACTGTTTGGTCATATGGTGATTCTGTGCTTCATCTTTAGAGAAACCAACAAATTATTTCCTTTAGGGATCACACCATTTTACATTCCCATCAGTATGGATAAGTATTCTAATTTATTCATATCTTTACCATCACTTGTATATATTCTTTCAATGTTGTCAGGTGCCTTCAGGTTGGTCTCAAGTCACAGAAACACTGTGAACCACAGGACCAAACACTGCCCAGACTTTTGAGTTCTTGATTACAGCGCCATTGAGTGTTGATAGTGGAGCCAAGTAAAATAAAACCCTTTAACATGTCAATGATTATGGAAGGATAATAGTGAACAAATGGTGTGGGGGCCTTAGCAGACCTCCTCTGGTTACACAAGGGAGGATAATCCAAGTCTATGCAAACATGAAGCTGATTGCCTCCACCTTCCCTTCCTCTTCACCTATTCTGAAACCAGCCCTTCCTCCCACGGCACTCTATTTTCCTGCTGGGCCAGATAATCTATTGCAATTGCCACACAAAACTGACCTACAGGGAAAATAACACGTACAACACAAGTCAAGATCAGTAAACACTAAGGATCCATTCACTGGTCTGTAGCAACATCTCTCCTCAGTCAGCAATCTCAGCCTCTTGTCCATGTGACCCCTTGTCTTCTGCCTCTGTGTTCCGGGAAGCTCACTTGTCTCTCCTCCTCACCGTTCTGTAGTCGTGATCCTGTTCTTCTCTTTGGTCTCATGGTCTCCTTGCCTTGGCCTCTGATTTCAGCCTGGCTTCCAGGGTCTCTTGTGCCATAGCCTCTGATTCCTCTGGTCTTGGCCTCTTCCACTTCAGACAGAGATCTTAAACGTGTTCCACTGGTGGGTCTTCTTCAAATGGGTCTTCTTCCAATTGTTCTCTGTGCTTCTTCCACGGCTCTTATACACAGAGCAGTGGCTTTGTTGCAGGTGTGATTTTTGTCTTTCAACAGACCATATGCCCAAGGAAACAAAGGCTTCACACCCTCTAGCACAGGAGAGCACTCTTTCTTCAGTGGGATTAAGGCCCCAGGCATAGAGGCCACAGTATATAACATAGCACTTAAGGGATTATGGTTAAAATGGTCACGTGAGTTACTAAATCTCAAATAGCCTAGTGGATGTGAAGTTGTATTTTAAGAAGGCACTTTCTTTGCTTGAGCACCTCCATTTTTGTATTAAGAACGCATGGGGGAGGCACATCATCTCCTCTTCTAGACTGAGCATTGCTGTTGTTAGGTAACCCCCACTTGGTTGAGACTCTTATGTACAACAGAAGGACATGCTGTCTGTTTCTGTCCAATGGTAATGTGTCAGCTTACTGTTGTAGCCACTGTGTCAAACCATTACACTAAGGGTTTGGCCTGATCCTCTCCTTTCCCAAGTGTAATGTCTTTTGCCAGGAATTAGTCTCTCCTGGTGAGACATCCAGAGTACAGGTGACCAAACCCTGCCATCTTGACTCCTGAAAACCATTCTGGCCATCTTCTTTCAACATAGATTAGTTTAGTCTTCTTTGCGTCCATGCCACTTTCAATATTTTTCTCCAAAACCATAATTCAAGTGCATCCATTTTTCTCCAGTCTTCTTTATTCATTGTCCAACTTTCACCCGCATATTACAGAGAAGTTAGACGATTGATTCAGTTGATACAAAAAGGAAGTAAATTTCACCTCCAATTTAACTATCCTTAAAGTTCATGTTTGTGTCAGAACATGGGTCTCTTTCCCAGGCGGATACGTCGCGACAAGTGAGCTTTCCTTTGTTAGGACATCTGTAGTGTCTGCGTTCAAAGGTCCCTGGTCACTTTCCCTGGGTTAACCAACCAGCTTTCATCTCTCGTCACCGCCTCGTGGATCATTGTTTAATCCAGAATGTACTGTATACTAAATAGAGGCTATAAAGTGTGGAAGATCAATTGACAAAAATGGGGTGGGGGAATCCAGGATGGATGAGCCCTATAGGACCAGTGGTGTGAGTGGCAAAACAGGGAGGGTAAAGGGAGAATGGGTAGGAAAGAGGGAACCGATTACATGGAACTGTGTGTGACCTCCTCCCTGGGGGACAGACAACCAAAAAGTGGATGAAGGGAGACGTCGGACAGGGCAAGATATGACAAAATACCCATTTATAAACTATCAAGGGCTCATGCAGGAGGGGAAAAATGAGGACCTAATGTCGGGGGTTTCAATGGAGAGAAAATGTTTTGAGAAGTGGTGTACAAATGCGCTTTACACAATTGATGTGTGTATGGATTGGGATAACAGTTGTATGAGCCCCTAATAAAATGTTAAAAAAAATAAAAATAAAAATAAACAAACAAAAAAAAATGGGGTGGGACATTTCAGGTAGAGAATAGAAGACCAGAACAGAAAAGGGCATAAACTATGTGGGAGAGGGTGAGTTTCACATAACTTCCCAGGCTCACCCATCTTCCTTGCGCATTTAATGGATAACTACAAAAGCGTCTCACTGGATGCTCAAGGAAGCTGGATAACCTCTGAATCCCTCCCAATCAGAACTTTCCTAGGAAACTCAGGAAGATAATTTCTGCACAGAGAAAATTCCTTGGCAGCCGTGTACCTCCATATCTCTGTGGCCTCATGCATGCACCAGGCCTCAGGGTAAATTGTTTATTATCCAGAGGAAGTTGATTAAGCAGAGAACTTCATTTTCATGGCAGCAGGATGACAATATTTGAATTGGTGGAAGATCAAGGGACTGAGTGCCTGGCTCTTGTCCAGCCCCTTCCCTAAGGAAGTTGGCTCAGAGTTGGCGGCAGACAGGAAGGTCTTGATCCGAAGACACCACAGCATTTTGACAAAAGGGCTTTGATTAAGGTTGTGTGCCGCTTATTTATCTTCCCTCCTTAGGCTTTATCTGTAGCCGTGGGTGTGTAGTGGGTTATGACTTTGGGCTGCTAATCCCAAAGCCAGCAGTTGGAAACCACCAGCAACCGCTCTGTGGGAGAAAGATGCTCTGTACAGGGCTCTAGTCCCTGAAATCCAAGAAGTTCTACCCCACTGCCTCCACTGGTCCCCTGACATTTAGGGAGCTCTGTTTGTGTTTGTTAAATGCATGGTTGAGTAACACCTTTGGTCCCCATGAGGACAAAGCTGCACCATCTTGTCTATCACTGTCGTCTTTGGCCTGACCAGCCAGGGCTCTCCCGAGAAGTAGAACCAATAGGCTAATACGTTAGGAGATATGCATACATATACAGAGGGGGCTTTTAATAGTTCATAGGAAATGGTACTAGAGAGATAATGGAACTTTCCCACAAACTTTATGAAGCCCTGTGGTAGTCACCTAATCTGGTGTCAATTTAAGGATTAAGAGTGTAGAGGTGTAGTCTAGGCTGTCAATCTGGAGATAGCCAATGAGACTTCTGTGTGGGCATGGGCTTTTCCTGAGGATTCTGGGAAATCTGGTACTTCCTCCTTGGAGGCAGAAGACATTTCAGAGAAAGACATTTCTCTTTCTCTGCTACTCCCTTGGAGACATTGCAGCTGACAAGACACATGGGACTACCCTAGTGTCCTGAGCCAGAAAGCCACATGGATGCAACTGGACCTCTGAAGCTGGAGAAGCCACAGAGAGACCCCTGCCATCACTGTGATGCTTACAATGCCACTGGACCCAAGGATTTTCTACCCACTGGCTTGTGATGGTCCTGCCTTTGGCTTCATTGCATGTGTTTCATGAGTCTGAAGAGGGCTTTATGGATTGGTATAGGACATATGATTATCCTGCCTTTTTTCTGAGGTAACTGTGGCTGGATTCACAGCTCTAACATTTCAGTTATCAGACAATCATGTTAATGGTTCACATCAACTAGGAACTCTATATTTTAGATAGGTAAAGACTGAGTTCTATATTATTTACATATATTTATGTTATGTTTCATGCATGACAATAGATGGCATGTTCAATGTATGTAACTAATGATATGTAGAACTATATTAACATATTTATTCACATAGATTTATATTAGAGAGAGACAAAGGCAGAGGTAGATTTATTTTAGGGTATTAGCTCACTGCAGTATGTGTGCTGGCATGTCTGAAATCTATGGAACAGACTAGAATGCTAGCACTCTGATCAGGTTGATTTTGTAGTCTTGACAATGAAATCCACAGGTGTGAGATCGAGCCTCACCTCCAGACCAGTCCTAAGGGATGATTGTGTAATTGAAGGGAAGAAATTAAGAGACAAAAAGAAGTTTTTGGGGTGTTCACCTCTGCCATGGCCTCAGGAACCAGAGAGAGAAATTGTATTCTCAACATTATATACTCTCTAATTACAGGTAACCACATATGTAACACAGTGGGCTGGATCCTGGCCCTAGAGGTCCCTAGTTAGCTAACACCAGTTCTAGGGGCAGGTAAGGAGGGGGGACTGTCCCCTGAGCAGGGAGAGCAATTGCAACGTGTCTGCTCCTACAGATAAAGCTGCAGGTCAGATAGCCATCTGCCATGTACTTTTAAGAGGTCACCTTAAGGTAGCAATATTATGGGAGGATATTGTGGGAATTAAACTTGGTTATGAGAATGTGATTGGGACTTATCTCTAACACACAAGTGTGAAGGTCTCCCTCCACAAAGAATCCTGACATGCCAGGATCTTTACAATCTGAGAATAAAGAATTTGTTGGCATACACTCTCTCTCCATTGCTCAGTTTCCCACACGTAGGGATGACTAGAAGGCTGGAAACAGTTGCAGGATTTCCGTGCTGACCTTCTGAGGCAGAAATTACTGTCCAGAGGCGTTTTTCACCTTCATATCTCCACGCATCATATCATATCTGTGATGTACATGCCTTCTTTAAAATGAAGGAAGCTTTCTGTAAAGGTCCTCTCTAATATTTCTAAGCTATCATCAGAATTGTCCTTTGCTCCCATAATTCCTCCAACCTCATGCTGAATTTTTTTCTACATCTATCCCTTATTCCCACATCCAAAGCCACTTCGGTGTTTGGAGGTCTGTGTTGTAGCAGCAGCCCACTTCCTGGCACGAGAATCTAGCTTGGTTCCGTAGGGTTGCCAAAAGGGGTCCTGGTGGTGTAGCGACTATATAGTTAGTGATAAATATTGACCATACTATGGGCTGTTAATTACAGCAGCTCTGAGACAGCATATTAGGGAGTGCTGGTGGTGTAGTGGTTACATGTTAGGCTGCGATCCACATGGTTGGCAGTTCAAAACCTCCAGCAGCTTTGTGGGAGAAAGACTGGGCTTTCCACTCTTGTAAACAGTTACAGTCTTAGAAATCCACAGGGGGTCACAATGAGCCACCTTTGACTCAATGGGAATGAGTTTGGTTTGATTTCATGGGCAGTCATAATAATGAACAAATCGGTCTTAAAATAATACAAATACAGTGATTCTTAGATGTGAAAAATGGCTGGCAATACTTCCTCTCATGAATTTGGACGCATCATCAGGAGGCACCAGTCCATAGAGGACATCATCTTTGGTAGACACAACGGACTCAGACTTGTAGCTTCTGGAAGTGTGGGAAAAAAGAGGAAGCCCTTCATCGAGGTGGATTGACACAGCAGCTGTAACCATGGTATTAAACAGACCAGTACTTGTGAGGAGTGCACGGGGTCAGGGGATGTTTCTCTCTGTTAGATGTGGGGTCACTATATGTCAAGACTGACCAAATGGCACCTCATACCAGCAAATCTTTATGACAGCAGATTACTGGACCTTTGCCCCATGTTGTCACTGGTGTGTTCAAACCACTGATATTAGGATTGAGGAAGATGTTTGTTGGTGTACTCTAATGGAAAGGATTCAAGAAACTGGAAGTTAGAAATTTATATTTGCTACAAAGCTAGATCGAGCAATTTAAGATTACCTTTGAGGAGGCCTTAAATATCATTGAGTTAATTATGACTCACAGTGACCCTGGAGGACTCAGTAGAACTGCCTTCAAGGGATTGCAAGACTGTCACTCTTTATGGGGGTAGAAAGCCTCATCTTTCTCTCCTGAAGTGACTGATAGTTTCAAAGGGCTAACTGCATGGTTAGCCATTCAACTTGTAACCCACAATGTCATCAGTGGACACTGTATATTTACCTATATCACGAAGTTCACCTCATAGCCTCAATCAATTATTCTGTGATGGGGAAATAGCTGAAGCAATCATTAATGCAATATTTCCTGAGCACTCACTGATTTAGACACTCCACTAAACGCTCATGATAAAATGATGCCCATACTAGTGTGCCTACCTCCAAGATATTCACAGGCAAGTGCTGTTCAGTGAATTACTTAATATGGCCTACTAGCCAGTGTCTCTGTGACTCCCACCAAGTGACTGGGTAGAACTATCCAAATATGAGATATGCTTGCCATTCCTGAAGAGGATTCAGCAGTTGTCAGGATTAACCAGCTCCTAACACATCATCACAGGCCCGGTAGGTGCAAATGTACAGCGATAATAAGTAAAGATTATAGTAAAATCATAGAGAGCATGCGAGATAGAAGAGAGATTGAAATAATGGAGTCAGACACACTTCACGGTAGCATGCTCACCTCAGCCTCACTTGGTGGTCCACATGTAGAGAGGGGGAGGGGAAAGGGAACAGGGGAGAGAGGACTGGAGAGGAGAGGGAACTGAGGAGAGGCCAAGGGGGGAGCCCAAGAGAGCTCTTTATTGCTAACCCAGGCCTATATACTTTTGGGGGGAGTGCAAGCCCACTAATTACAGGTAAAGACATATGTCACAGGAAGGGGTTGCACTATAGGTTATGCAGCAATGAGAGAGGGACAATCTAGGGATACACACACAATAGGAAGATGAGGGATTGGGGGTATACATGTGACAAGATGGGCGGATCCTAGATTCAGGATAGCCGCCTAACTCTGGATGTCACTGAGCAGGTTTGACCTGTTCTCTGGTTCTCCATAGAAACCATTATCAGTAGGGTGTAAACCCCACCTACAGGGACCAGACTAAGGGTCACAAACCTTTAGGGAGAAGTAGCTCATTGTTCTTAACAGCAGGGAGCGGGCCCTACCTGTGGTGAGACCAGACAGTAGTCTGGCAACTGACTGCCTTCAGGGAGGTAGCTTGACAATCATTTATCATTAGGGCAAACAGGGTCCTAAGTCTAACATATATTTGGAGGAGAGGACTTGGGAGAAATCTTGCTATTTCCCACCGGCAGTTAACTGATAATGCAAATAAGGCACATGACACCCTTATGTGGCTTGCTCACATACTCACTGCCATCAAGTTCATTTCCACTCATAGTGACCCCGTAGGACAGGTGGAATTGCCGATGTGAGTTTCTGAGATTGTAATGTTTACAGGAGTAGCATTTGTAGGGGTGGGACCTTGCAAATATGGTGGAGGAGCCTTAACATGGGGATTATTGGTTTCCATACCACTAAACTTAAAGGGAGCCACCTCAAAAGTGCGAAGGATGAAACTCACCATCATATGAAAGAAGAACAAGGAGTAGAGCATGGTCGTCAGCAAGATGCCTATGCTGAACCTCCTCAATCCAGCAGACAGAGAGCTGCGGCAGTGGGAATGAGGAGAGATAGCAAGAAACAGTGGCAGAGAAATACCACTAGCAGGTGGGAGCAGAACAAGAAACTGGCACAAAGTAAAATGGCGATTTCCTGGCACACAGAGCAAGAAAGCTGAGTGGCTTCTAACAGGTTGGGCTGCCTCTCAGCACCTAACTAGCAGAGCTAGAAGGGCTTTCTAACAGTTTCTGGAGCAGGGTAGGGGCTAAGGACCCCTGCACTATGAGGCTTGGGGCATGTCTGTGAGTAATGCTTAGAATAGGCTGTTCTGCGTCATTTCTGATCCTGACTTGTAACCAGTTTCTTCTCTCGTAAGTCACACAAACGTTAAGTATTGTCTGTAAGTTCTGGGTGGCCATGGAAAAGAATCATCAAACCTAGCAGAGAAGTAGGTGTGTGATGGGTAGAGGGTGTCAAGATGGATGGGTAAAGACACCTG
>NW_022111371.1:3330718-3331988 GCF_000313985.2 Echinops telfairi
TTATCAACAATCAATAGGTGATGTCAAAAGGAAAAAATCTTGAGAGAGGTAAAGGGCTTTAGGCAGGTCCGAGGGACTGTTAACAGTCACAGATTGAAGATACGGAGTCCCAGTCAGGGCCTTAGAAAAGCACTCCAATGGAAAGGTAAGTTGGCATTTCAAGCAACCACCCAGGAGAAATAAGGATGCACATCAAGGCAGAAAATGAAACAAAATATGCCTATTCCCAGTAGTCTAAAATGCAGGTTAGGCTGCCTACTCCTTTCCAATTTTCTCTGATGACAAACGCCAGTCAGCCACATCTGTTTAGGGCAATAATGTTTAAAGCAGATTAAGGTCTAGCTGTCTGATCACTGCTTATCAGAGAGGCAGGTGGGCTGGCTGCATTTGGAAACTTGCATGGCATTCTCTAATCTTCTTCTAGCCAGTGATCTTTGGAAGCAAGCAGTGGGCAAGGAACATAAACTTTGCTTCAACCAGCCCCTGGTGGTTGCTATGGAAATTCTGGTCCTTTACCAGGGTCTCTATGGAAATTCTGGTCGTTTACCAGGGTCTGAAGGCCAACCAAGTTGCTGAAGTCTGGGACAAATGACTGCTGCGTTATAAAACCTTTTTACAGATGCTCGACTTTTGTGATCACAGCAAGAATTCCTTACAGAATCTTTAGTTTTTCAGCCTCATTAGAATGTATCTCTAAGAGATAACAGTATTCAAGGTCTCCTACTGGGTTCTAGTGATTTACTTAACTCCTCTCTGTTTTTCTTTTAATATTTCATATATACATAAAATTTATTCAATTAAATTCTTAAATTATATTTCGATTTATAATTTATAATCCAACACACCATACTTGCCAATAATATATATTTTTCATTCCTGAGCATGGAGAAAGTATCATTTATTAGGCTTACAGACTGTCTTGAATGAAAGCCTGTGAAGCAGAGAGGTACAACAAGAGGTACACTCCCCACCCGCACTCCTCATCACTGTGACATTGACAGTGACCCTCTAGGCCAGGGTAGAATCGCCTCTGTGGGTTTCCGAGACAGTAACTGTTTACAGAAGTAGAAAGCTTCAGCTTTCTCTCCGAGCAGCTGGTGGATTCACACTATGAACCTTATGGTTAGTGACTCCTCACTTATGTTCCAGTACAAACCTCTCTTATTCCATCCGTTGAAACATTTGATTCTGTGGATCCTTGATTTCTGGACAAGTTTCCAATATTAACTTGTTTTCTGCCAATGGCATTTGTGTGTGTGTGTGTGTGTGT
>NW_022111371.1:3333464-3339386 GCF_000313985.2 Echinops telfairi
TCCTCCTGTCCCACTATCATGCTCAGTCCCCACCAGGATTTCAGCACTTCCTTTTTGTTACTTTCCCCTTGATCATGCCCTACCAGGTCTCCCACCCCCACCTCACCACCAATTTGGATCCCTTGTTGTTCCCTTGTCCCTGGGTTTGTTAACACCTCTTCCTTTCCTCCCACCTCCCCCTCTCCCATGTACCCCTGGAACTTTTGGTCCCGTTGTTTTCTCCTCCAGATTGTTCATCCAGCCTATCCAGATTGTTCACCCATACCTGCGGAGACAACAACATGCACAAAAACAAGACAGAGCAAAACCAAGCAACAATGTACAACAAAACAGCAACAACAACAAACCACTGACAAAGAACAAATAAAAACACACCAAGAAAGAAAAGCTTGTAGTTAGTTTTTATTGTTTAAACCTCTGTTTCCAACTCTAAAAATTTGGGTGATTATTAGAGCTATTATGAGTATTCAATGAGATCATGCCTGCAAAAATTTGCCACATAAGCGAGGCCACAAAAATTTGACTTGTATTTCACCCTCGAGCTCCCGGATGTATACACTCAAAGAATATTCTAATGATAATATACCTCTCATTAACTTATTCATATTTCAATAACCATTAAAAATTATTCAATTTCAGTAGTTTGTTCCTATCTATGCTCCCACTGATGAGTTTATTGTTCTTTAAGGTTTTGATAGTACTTTGCATCTCTGCTGTAATAGGTAACACACTGCAATCACTCAGTAACATGCACACATATTTAACAATGATTTATTCAACATCCCTTATATCCCAGGAACAGGGCAATCTAAGCTGTTCAAAACAAACAAACATTCACTTCCACTGAGTCTATTCCAACTCTATATCAAACCCATAGGACCGAGTAGGTTTCAGAGGATCTGTATTTAATACCTACCCTAATAGAGTTGACAGTTGGCTGCTCTCATGGATTTGAAGAACAACCATGTTGCATGTTTATCATTAGTCAAGGCGATATTTGAACTAAATGTTCTGCCATATTGTCAGATCCCCTAGATAAAGCAATATTCAATTGCTCTTTATAAGATTCTTAAGACAAGTGTGGGAGACATAAAAATATTATATAAAGAAAGAAAAGATCATTAAAAATCTAGGAAAGAAACAAAAGTGGGTGCCAGAGGAGTCTCTGAAACTTGCTCTAGAACCGAAAAAAATGTTTATATAGCTACTGTCTGTGTTGTTGGTAAAAGGTATTTGCAATGAAGACATCATTGGTTTTGCAAAAGCCTATCATGAAATCTCCAGCCTCATATCTATCACCGAGGCCATATTTTCTAACTCAGGTTCTTTGTTTCCAAATTTTGTATTCTGATCACTAATGATTGTAAGTTCACTTGATTAATCATTTGGTCAGTTTCAGACTGAAGAAGTAAGTCAAATTATTTAATTTCTCTATGTCTAGTTTTAATCACAGGTGTATAACTGAATAATAATCACATTAACTGGTCTTCCTTTGGGGGGTGGTGTCTATAAATACACTTCTATCATAGACAGGATTGTATTTCAAACAAATCTTGAAATGTTCTTTCTGAAGATGAATGCATAGCCATTCTTCTTGAATATTCAATTTCTGTCCTATGATTTACTGAACCAATATGGCCAATATCAACCCTTTTAGCTCACTAATGCCTAAGATATTACTCTTACTACTATCCTTTCCGTTTTTGAAAACTTCTAAGTTTCCATTTTTTGTACAGATCCATACTTTGTACCTTGCATGCTCTGATTATTAATAGATGTTTGCAATAAATGGAGATCCCAACGGTTTTACTCCATTGACGTCAGTAAGGTTAAATCTACTTTGAGAAGTTAATTCTTCCTTCGTAGAATTTTGAATGCCCTCAAACCTGAGTTTTTCCGCGTCTGGCACCGTTCCTCGTAAGGCTTTTCTGCTATTCAAAAGGGTTTCAGAAGCTATACTTGTTTTATGAAAGCAAATTACCTGGACTTTCTTCTCTCGTTTCACTGTTTAGGTTTGAACTACTAATCTTTTTGTTAATAGTTTAGCCCAAACCATTTTTGCCAGGATCTCCTAGGTAATATAGTTAAAGATAAAGATCTATTTTCCAACAGGGCCACTACATTCACTTCATGACTGCTTCGTGTCCCCTTACATCTATTCGCCAACATTTCCAACCAGTCAAACTCTTGAAATCCATAGTGCTTTCCCATTTGCAGATTATCCTTGGTTGCCAAGCTCAGGTCGGTGTTTCATTCTTTTCTCCCTCCCTTCTTCAGCAGTATCCTCTTTTCCTGTTAAAGAATTGGTGATAAGTCCAAGAAGAGAAGGTGGGAGTCAAGGAATCACTAAGCATTAGGAAGAAAGGAACCTTTGTTTTAATCTTGGCTCTCTCAATAATTAACTCTTTGTCCATGGGCAAGGGATTTAAACTTGTTGAGCTGCATGTGAGGTTTTTTTTTATCTGAAGAAGAGGTCAGAGACATGTGGCTCATGGGTCAAAGTCTGCCCACCTCCTGCTTTCAGTAATCCAATTTTATTGGAACCCAGCCATATTCATTCATTTCCTTGTTGTGAATGGCTGCTTTTGTGTTATAAGGGCAGAATTGAATAGTTGCTACAGGGACTGTCTGGCACACACACAAAACTGGAAATATTTACTATGTGGTTGTTTTTAGAAAAGTTTGCCAACTCTTAATCTAGAGAATGATGTCTAATCTTTCTTTAAATGGTAACATTTAAAGAACTATGCATGCATACACACACATACAGATGTATGCATCACACTGATAATCCCGCATTTGTGTGCTCACTTCTTTAACAATGATTTACATGTATATAAATATATGGAGCCCTGGTGACAGCAGTGGTTAGGTCCTCAACAGCTAACGAAAAGACTGGTGGTTTAAATGCTATATCCACTCCTTGCGGGGGGGCGGGGGGGGGCGGGGGGATCCAGCTCTAAATTCCTTTAAAGGTAACAGTCTTGGAAACCATATGAGGCAACTCTATTCTGTAGTTATGAGTCAGTAGTGACCCGAGAGCCCACAGAAACAACATATTGGTATCAGGAGGTATCAATCACTGGAGAAGGGATTGGTAAAGCAGAGGGCCAATAAAAACAAGGAAGCCCCTCGAGGTAGTTAGTTTATTGTGCAACCTGTCTGATAAACACATGTGGGGTTAATTGAAGGGCGGAGGGATAAATGGCTTAGTAAGCCTCGCCTTTCGAGTTCTAGGGTCTCTTGCTTTCTGATGGTAGGACCAGGGTGCAGCTGCCTTAGCCAGTTCCCTGTTTCAGCTGGTAAGGCTGACTTCCTGCAAGACATCACTGAGGAGAAGCCACATGGACCTACCCCAATGCAGCCCTGGGTACTGGAGCAGCCGTGTGGAGACCCCTGCCTGATATGAGATGCTTGTACGCTCACTGCCTCGGCTTTCCTCCTGCCTTCAGAGTCATTGCAACTGTTTTGTGAGATGGAGGAGGACTTTGTGGATTGGGGATGGACATGTGGGTTAATGTTGGACTTGTGGGCTTGGGCAGCACTGGGTTGGGATGTTTTCTTGATGTTCACTTAACCTTTATATAAAACTCTCTCTTATACATGAGTTTCTGTGGATTTGTTTCTCTAAAGTACTCAGACTAACACACCCCTCAACAAGATGGAGTGTATAAAGTGGATGCAGCAATGGGCTCAAAGATACCAAGTATTATTTGGATGATGCAGGATCAAGAAATAGTTCACTCTGTTAACTCATGGGGCCACTATGCATTGGCATCTATGTGCATTATGGCCCCTAATAGCAACAAAACAAAACCAGTCCTATTGTCAGTGAGTCAAATCTGACTCATAGAGACCCTATTGGACAGAGAAGAACTGCTTCATAGGGCTTACAGGCTGTGGTTTTTAGTGAGAACATTGCCATGACAATGTTCTCAATGATCAATTAGTAGGTGAGCACTTAAGTACTACAACACCAGGAATTCCTTAACTACACACACACACACACACAAACAAAAGTTCATGAAAAAAAAAATACTTTGTCTTCAAATTCCATTTTTGCTATGAGATTTCCAAGGCCCCACCCTATGCAGGTAAGTCAAAAAGTATTGCTACTTGAGTTCATGCGCACATAAGTTTATTCTAACCAAATTTGTTTAACCATGCCACTGCAATTAATGCATGCCTACAGTCAAGATCCCTAGTAATATACTCATATTAGTCTCATTCTCCCGACCATCGAGTAGATTCTAACTCAACCGGGGAGTTGAGCAACAAGGGAGAACCACCCCTATCTGTTTCTGAGACAGTAAATATGGGGGTAGAAAGTCATTTCTTGAATCTCATTGTTGTTAGATGCCATCGATCTACTGGGTTCTGACTCTATAGTGCCCTGTGAAGAACAGAAAGGAAGCCTAGTTCTGATCCAGCCTCCCAATTACTCTTATGTTTGATCCCATTGCTGTAGTTACTTTGTCAATCCATCTCATCAAAGTCTTTCCTCTTCCTTGCTGCTTCTCCATTTTACTTAACATTCTGTCCTTCATTGACTTGTCTCTCTGGATAACAAGTCCAAAATATATGAGATGAAGTCTCGCCATCCTGGCCTCTAAGGAGCACTCTAGCTGTACCTCTTCCAAGACAGCTTTGTTTGTTCTTTAGACAGTCCATGGTATTTTCAGTATTCTTCACCTGTTTAATTCTTCACCCTGTTTAAATGCCTTCATTTTTCAGTGATTATGTCCAAATTTCAAACACATATGAGGCAATTGAAATTTGCCCTGGCTTGGGTCAGGCACCCTGGAGTCCTCAAACTCACATCCACATTCTTCAACGCGTTGAAGAGGTCTGGTGCAACGGCTTTACCAAATACACCTTATCCTTTGATCTCTTCACTGCTGGTTCTTTGACCCTTAATTATGGAGCCAAGCAAGAGGAAATCCTTGACCACTTCAACCTTTTCTCCATTTGTCATGATGTTACCTATTGGTCCAGTTGTGAGGATTCTGGTCTTCTTTGCATGGTGTGGTAATCCATATGGAAGGCTGTACTTTTGGGCCCTTATCAGCAAGTGTGTCAAGTCCTCACGAAGGTTGTTCCATTTGCATATCACTGGTTTTTAACAGTCTTCCTCAAAAATCCAAATGGTGGATTCAAAGGGCATCTGCTGGCCAGTGAAATTCCAGGAAGAGAGGTCAGTTTAAAGGTCATGGTGGCTTTTTTTTCTTTAATGCATACCTACAGGGTTATTTTCATGAAGGACTGAAGGTGAGCACAGGGGCATAATTTGAAGAAGTTTTAAGGAAATTGGAAACTGCATTAGTGTAATAGTCAGATGATTTTATGTCAACTTGAACATGTATGAAAGTATAGGGGTGGAGTCAAATCTGTCAATCAAGTCACAGCCTGATAACTCCTTGATGGTATAAGAGTGTGAGATTTTGGGCTCTGCTCTCTCTCTACACCCTCACCTTCCTGCTGGCTGGCCACCCTACCATGTTTCCACCGACCTTGGATCCACAGGACTCTGCAGCCACCGGCCTGTGATCTTCCTCCATTCTGCATCATTGCATGTTGCTGCATGAGTCTGAAGAGGCTCTTAAGTACTCCTATCAGGTTTATGGACTTGAACTGGACTGGGCTAGGATGTTTTTAGATATATAGTTGCTTCTTGACATAAGCCTCTTTCTTATGTATGAGTATGAGTGTCCCTGGGTTTTGGGGTATTTTTTCCCTCTAGTTAACTCAGCTTTACACAATTTGTAAAAATAAAAAGACCAGAGAATTTTCATGAATGATTTTTCCACCATGACAGTGCACTCAGTTATCCTTTGAAGGTAGCAAAGAACATCCTGCAAAATTTTCCAGCGGAATCTTCCTCCCATAAACTGCCACCCTGATTTTGTCCCTTCATACCCCCCC
>NW_022111371.1:3339761-3360375 GCF_000313985.2 Echinops telfairi
GAGATGTAAGAGATGTTGAGGAGTCATGATGTCACGCTTTGATATTTCTGTTTAATAAAGGTCTCTATTATTTTGCAGCCATAATTTTAATTGACTTTTCTATCTATATATGTATCAAATTTATAAACAGCAGTAAAAATTAAGCTGTTTGTAATTTGTACATTGCTATTTGTATGCTGAGAGAATTCAGATAAGCACTTCATCTCTGTGAGTTACAATCTCCTCATTTAAATTGAGACGCTAAAACCAACCTCCTTAGAGCTTTATGAGATTTAGAAGGAAAAATAAAGAAGAAAAGAGAAAACGTTACAAAATACAAAACAATTTAATCCACAGTGTGTATGTCTTCTGCGGTTGCTAAGTGCCATCGAGTTGTCTATGAATGGTAATGACCCAGTGTGCAACAGAAGGAAACATTGCAGGATCCAGTACCAGCCTCACAATTCTGTCTGTGTTTGAACCCATTGCTTCAGCCACTGTGTCATTCCATCTTCCCAAAGGTCTCCCTCTAACTCTTTACCTTGCATGATGTCCTTCTTCAGGAAATTGTCCCATCCTAATGGTATGTCCAAAATATGTGTCACTTAGCCTCCTAATCCTTGCTTCTAAGGAGGCTTCTGGAAGAACTTCTTCCAAGACAGCTGTATTTTGTCAAAATCATAATATAAAGACATCAATTCTTCTTTAACGTTCATTATTTCTTGTCCAAACTTATGAGCCTATTGGAAATACCATGCCTTGAATGAGGAATACCTTATTCTTCAAAGTACCATCTTTACTTTGAACAATTGAAGATAATCTTTTGGAGTATAGTTACCCAATCACTTCTCTCCTGATGGCTTCTTCCGTGGGTATTGACTTTGGATCCAAATAAAATGAAATCCTTGAGAATTTCTACCATTTCATTGTTCATCATATGACTTGGTAATGGTGAATTTATCCATTTTCTCCTGCCTTGTTTTAACACTCTGTTGTTGGTCTTGTTGCTGTACATGCGAATAGCACTAGGATTACCATTACACATCATTTTAGAATAGGCACTGAATCTAATCATTTGCTCAGTTCCAAGATTTGAACCCATATTTTGTTCCCAGAGCCCATTAACTCAAGAAGAAATTGGCAAATATTTTTTAAGCCCCACTCCCCTAGTCCTTCCACAAGGGAAGTACAGCCAAGACACTTCATACTGTGGAAATGGGAACTCCCAGACAATTCAAGGATGCTAAGCAGAGTCTGGGTTGCCCTGCTTAGAGTGTGGGTTTGGGAATAGCAAGGGAAAGTGGAAACATGGAGCTCCAGAGATGTACCATGGCAGCCATAGAGACAGTCATTCCAAATCACTCTCCAAAAGGCTCAGTTATGGGGAGCCTGGATGATTACCCCTATCTTTGTCTAATGTCCCTGCGGCTGCTGAACACGGACTTCACTCCTGTGATCCCCAGCCAATAACTGAGTCTGACAGAAGCAAGGTAGTGCCTCCCAGCCAATAACTGAGGCTGGCAGAGATGGTGGTATGTTTGATGGGTACTTGCCTCTCTGGGACTTGCTGTTAGTGTGATGCACTTTCGCAGAGTTCCCCTGAAATCTGCAAGTCTTCCTTCTCTGTTGTTCTTTCCACTCTCCTTTTACCGATCTAGGACCTGCACTATAATCCCATGGACTTCCCACCCATTCCCAATCCTGCCTCATGATGCTTCTCAGTTACTTCCCTCCAGTAAATCCCTTGCACATTGAATCCTGTTTTAGTATCTCTTTTGTTTTTTTTTTTGTTTTTTTCCTTCCTGTGGACTCAGTCACAAGCACCAATTAGAACAATGGAGCAAACAGCCATTGATTCAGTCGACTTCACACAGTAAGCTTTCGCTGATTCCAGGTGTATGCCAGGTATGATGTTAACGACACAAAGTTATCTATTAGTGGATATGTCTTATTAAACTCAAGCTCAACCAAAATCATAGCTATCAAATCTATGCTGACTCATACCGACTCCCCTGTGGTTTCTGAGACTGTAACCACTCAGGGGAGTAGACCATCCAGTCTTTCTGCCTCGGAGCTGCTTGTGGTTTCAAACTGCCAAGCACATGGATCACAGTCCAACAAAGAACCATGACACCACCTATCTCTTATTAGAAATCAAAATAAAAACCAACAAAATGCTTTTAAAAAAGAAAGACAAAAGAGCAGATACATGTTTTCTGATCTATTCTGAAGGTAGAACACACAGCAGAGGGCAGCGGCAGACCCCACACGCTTCAAGTCGAAGTCGGTGAACACACAGCCGTGTAGAAAGAATCGCAGGACACTTCCAGAAGGAGCCTTTAAAAAGGAAAAAACTATAAAACTGGGAAACTGGCAAAATGTTAAATGTGAAGAACCAAAAATGAATTTAGCCACATGGAAAAATAGGCTTGGATTAAGGAGGATTTAGTTGGCTGCATTGCTTCAGGTCTCCTTTAAAAACGTCCTGGTCAGGAGCCAGGGTTTCGAATCTGGGGGGAAAAAAGTCTGTTTATCAAGACTATGAAAGATTTGCTTCCATCACCTGAACCACCAAAAATAAATGTGGAGGTGTGAAGGGTAGAAGGAGCCTGTTCTGAGTTGCCCAGGAGGATGCTGTTGAAATGGGAGAACGTGTGAAACCCCTGCTGTGAGCAAAGTGGACTCGTGGACGTATGGAGTCTGTTAAAACTTTATGGAAATAGGTCCATTGCATCACACCATTTGCCACATTTAATACGATCAAAACAATAATATACATGCCACAATGGAAGTCTGCATGTGGGGAGCAGGCTCCCTCTGCAGTATTGAACTGCAAGTAGACAGCTGCCTGTGATCATCACAGCTAAGCCCTGGTGGCACAGTGGTGAAGCATTGCAAAGCTGTTTGAAACCACCAGCCTCGCCGTGGAAGAAAGAGAAGGCTTTCCACACCCCCTAATTGTTTTGATTTATAGATGGAAAGTTTGAATTTTCAAGAGTTGGATTTTTGTTTTCAAAGGGAACAAGGGCCCACCCATTGTTTCAATGGACTTCTGCTATAACATTAGATATAACAGTCCTTATGTGCCGAGATTGGGACAGATTAAGCTATACGGGCCCATTATCTGCTCTACCACTAAGGATGGATTATTCCGGAATTTTCCCTTACCCAAGTCACTGTCTCTGTATACAACAGAGAGGTTATCGGTGTGTGACTCTAACAGGGAAGCCGTGAAACCCAAAACAGAGGAAGGGATGAGTGAGTGTTAAACCCGTCTGATTTTTGCAGTGGTTGTTAGCGTTCCCGGAGACAGCAATGGCTCATGAGAACCACTGTAAATCTTCCCAGAAACAGACAACTTCAATTTCGGCATCGACTAATGGTAGTGAGTTTGCTTGGGTGTGTGTTTTCCAAGGGAGCCTGTAGGGAGCCCTGGTAGCGTAGTGGGGGACTGGTTGGACTGCTAACTGCAAAGTCAGTAGTTCGAAACCAACAGCAGCTCCAAGGGAAAGCCATGAAACGATTTACTCCTGTGAAGATGTAGTTTCTGAAACCCGCAGGGTCACTTCTCCTCTCACCTACAGGGTCTCTCTGAGCTGGCGTTGACTCCAGGGCAGCGAGTTGGATTTTGGTTTGCTTGTTTGTTTTAAGGGAGCATGGAGAGTCCCTGGAGAGTTCAAGTGCATTCATCTTTGACTGTTAAATGAAATGATTGAGGTTGGAGTCTACCTACAGGCACCTCAGAAAGAAAGATGGGTGGTCGGTCTACTTCTGAAAATCCAGCCTGGGAAAAGCCCACGGAGCAAGGAGCAAGTTCTACCGGCCGCCTTCGCAAGCACTACATGTAATTCTTGTAGTGAAACATCCCGCAAAGGACTTAAAGAAGTCAGACAAAAGCTCTCAAAGTTTTGAAGAGGATCCCTTTATCACCCATCTCCTGAACGCAATATCTTATTTACCTAGAGATCACTGGGCCCACTGATAGCCCCAGCAGGCCTGGGGAGAGAGATGCTCCCATTCAAGTTCCTCAACAGCTCTTCTCCCCCGCAGGGCCCAGTGGTGTCCTCATTCCGCATTCCTCCTGGGGGAACAAGTCTCAGGCTTCCACAGCAGAGACTCTCCATGACTCTTCCCCATGACATGCAAGCATTGTTCTGACCCCCGGGAACCTGGCAGACACTTCTGAGCCCATCGGGGAGGGAGACAGGCTGAGCTGTGGGAGCTTGAAAAGAAACCCATCAATTGTGGCAGGGGTGTCAGCATATGGCTCCCCTGGCTCCCCTCTCCTGCAGCTTTCCCAACCTCTGGTGCCTGAGAGTATGGAGGACAGAATGGGATCCTGGGAGCCACAGCTGTTTGAGCAATGGGGTCTCAGAAAGGGCCCCAGTGTGTTTCCTGTTCCTGGCTTTTCCTTTGCCCTTGAATGCCTGCTCCTTTGATTTCAAAGGGAGGCCGCACAATGGCCTTTGCACCTTGGGAAGGCAAAGCCCCAGCTTGAAAGCAAAGGGAAGGCACTTAGCGTGTGTGCGAAATGCCTGCAATGAGCTATCCCAAAGCCTAATTGCAAAGAAGGCAGGCTCCATTTCGTAGGACTGTGAGGGGAGGGGGTAGCAAAGGCAGTTAACTACAAGAAGAACAACAGCAGCAGTAATAATGATAGAAATGAATTCGCCGAGTACTTGTATTTGCTAGGCACTGCGCTGGCTGTCTTTAAGCTCTCCCTGCTATATCGCTATTACCTTCACCATGATGGATTGAGACAGTGGCTGCAAAGATAGGCTCCAACAGGACAAGGATTGGGAGGATGGGGCGGGAGCGGGTAGTGTTTTGTTCAACGGTGCTCAGGGTCTCTGTGAAGTGGAAAGGACAACCATTAGGCAGCAACAACCATTAGGCAAACGAGTTAGGGATTTTGCTCACCAGCCAGCAGCTCTGGGAGAAAGACATGGCTGTCTGTTATAGTAAAGATTACAGTCTGAGAAACTTCGGGGGGTGGGGCTTTTGAGTCTGTCCTTGAATATAGCATGAATCAGAATTCACATGATGAAATTGGGACTGGTTTTGTGGTTCTAAATAGCAGACCGATGTAGAATATATCATTTTCTATATAAATCCATATCACATATACATTGTCATTGTCATTGAGTTCATTCTGACTCATGAAGGCTCCAAGTGTGTCAGAGTAGCCGGGCTGCTATTGAATTCTCAAGGTCTCTTGTTCTTAGTCAAGTTGATAATCAAGTCTTAATTTCCAAGAGCCTCTGGGTAGATTTAAACCTCCAACCATTATTTCAACCATCAAACACATTAAAATTTGCAACATCCAGAGATTTCAAGATCTAAAGGAGTGATTCTTAGATGGGGCCAGGGAAGCAAAAGTGGAGACCTGGACCAGAGGCAGTGGTGAGAGTGGTTCCCTCCTGGGGAAATTTTGAGAAGTTTCAGGAGAATCTTGTATCTTGCCTCTGAGACAAGAACAGGTACCAGACTACAACTCACTCTTGGGACGACATTTCCCAGAATGCCTTGCTACCCTGCATCATCTAGTGGGAACAGGGCAGGTTGGACTGAAGTTCTGATCTCTCATGTACCTGCTCAGGAGCTTTTCTAAAGCTTGCCATGCATAAAAGGGCAAGAAAGCATTAGGAAGCATTATGCCAGCTGCATTGGCTGGATGCTGTATCCTTTGTCCTCAGAGCTTCTGCTATCCCTGGTGGTATACTGAGTTAGGAGTTGGGTTGCTACTCACAGGGTCAGCAGTTCGGAACCACCAGTCACTCCTTGGGAGAAAGATGATGTTTTCAAGTCCTATAAAGAATTACAGTCGTGGAGACCCAGAGGGACAGTTCTATCATGTCCTAAGAAGTCATTGTAAGTTGGAATTAACTTGGTAAAGAAATGAACCTAATTCTGATCGTCATACTATTGAACCTTCACAACAATCCTAGAAGGTAGAACTGAAGCGCTCCCCAATGAACAGAGTGGAAGCTGGGGCTCAGAGAGGTCAACCTGAGCAAGATCACATAGCCTGAAGGAACCGGCCATTTGCCTTCAACACCTCTTTCTAAATCACTATCGACAATGAGAAAGGAACTCTCGGTTTTTTCCCTACGCTATATACTTGAGTATAAGCCGACCTGAATATCAGCCAGGGCACCTAATTTTACCACAAAAACTGCATTAAAAATGTGCTGAAAGACTCGGCTTATACTCAAGTATATATGGTAATTTATCTTCTCAGATAAAATCAGAATTTTCCTAAATCAAAGCATTTCCATGTTTGCCATATTTCATAGTTGAAGAAATAGAAGTCATAGAGTATAAAAAAATTGCCTTGCCTCTAGAGAGATGGGACAGCGCAAAAAAAATTGAATCCTGGTTCAAAGAGCATGCTATTTCTCCTATGTTCCGTGTCCTTTCAAGAACAGTAGCTTACCACCCAGAAGGCCCTGTTCATAATACATGATTTTTGTGAACTAGTCCCATGCTGGAAAGAGTTTGTTTGTTTGTTCGTTTTTAAATGGGAAAAATTACAAATCTGTTATCAAAAATCAATTTTGATGTAAAGTGTAGAACTGCACTTTACAAGATTTTCAACGACTCTAATCTAAAGGAACGTTGGTACAAAGGTAGTTTGAACTCCACTACTAACTTGAAACATTGGAGGTTTGCAATCTACTCAGCAGCACTAGGGAAAAATAACTTGTACGTCTACTTCTATAAGTTCTATGGTGGAACTTAGTCATCTTTAGGTCTCTAAATGAGTTCACGCCCATGGCTCAATTTTCAGCCAAACAATAGATAATTGGTCTATAAAGACAGCAACAACACTAGTGAAGTGTATACACTTTAGAATAATCAACCATTTGAGATGAAAAGACAGCCTTTACCCAGATGCCAAGTTCAGAAGGGTTTGGAAAAATAAATGGAAACAGAAAACACAGGGAGGACATGGACCAAATGAGGTGACACTGTAGAGATTGTAATCAGTGATATGAACCAAACGGATATGAGTTGTTGCATGGAAAACTGCTCTGCTCTGGAAATCTTCACCCAATTCATAATAAAAAAGATGTGGGAGAAAGAAATGAAGGGAGGGAGGGAGGAAGCAAACAAGCCCAATGACACATGTTTGGAATCACACAGGATCACCAGTAGTTGAATCTACTTGACAGCAACTAGTACTGTAATAGAAGCAAATCGCCTGGCTTCTCTTCTTTGGGATTTGAATTGCCAACCTTTTGAACAAGAGTTGTAGAAAAAAAAAAAAATCTTTGCTGTGAAGATCCATGGAATTCTAGGAAGACAGCACAATAAGAAAATGGGCAACGATGTGATCAGTATCATTGTCTTAACAGCCAAAGTTTTTTTTTTCCTTCTCACCTTGGTCCATATAAGAAAAGTAGTCAAACTCTTGGGATCCTACTAAACAATGTAAGATCCCCAAAATGTCGCCATTTCTTTGGCAGGAGTCTCCTTTTGGAAAAATCCTTTCTAAGGCAAGTGATTGACTCAAGTTTGCATGTTTGTACACTGAGAATTTAAATTTGAGATTTTAAAATTTTGAATGCAGATAGACATAACAAAACACCTTGCTGAAGCTGAAAGCGAGTTCCAGGTTGTGACATCTGCCAGGCAAAAAGTGTCAGTAATTTGATTTCCAAGTTGCATGAAACGATTCATGCAACCCAGAGGAGTAGCCTTGGTGTGATAGTTACATTTCTGTGTCTGCTTGGCTAGAATAATGTACCAGGTGTTTGGTCAAACAGCTAATCTCAGATATTAAGTACTTATGTGTGATTAAGCCAGGAGGCGTTCAATAAAACATAAAGTTTCAAAATCATAGATTATCTTCTGTGATGTGGTGGCCCTCAGTGAGACAATGGAAGAGCAAAAGAGGGTTTCCTCAGAGTGCTTTCTGCTTGTAGACTATAAATAAACATTGTGCTACAATTCCCTGTTTATACTCTTCCCATTATCCGACCTCAAGATTTTGAAGTGTCAATCTGCAGGAGTCTCTGCCTGTTGCCTGACTTACAGATTTTGGATTTGTCAAGTCTTCCAATATGGTATGACCCAGTGCCATGGAGTATGTCTGTGTATGTGTCCATGTCCATATAGCTGTACCTATAAATCGATATTTATATCTATATCATCTCTAGCTATGCCATCTATATGTATATCTATCTCTGACACTGGTTAAAGCAAGGATGACAAGATTTCAACTCATTTACTTAGAACATGCTATTAAAGAAAGACGAGCCATTGGAAAAGCACATCATGTCTGGCAAGAGCAACGGAAATGAGGGAAATTTCCAATAGAATGGATTGACACAGTAGCTGCAACATTAGGCTGCAGCGTAGAAGTTCTTAAAGATGGCAAAGGTTTGAGCCATGCTATTTTCTGTTTTCCATAAGGTCATCATGCATTGGAATTGGCATATTAATAACTCTTATGGATTGATTCTTCCCTGTCCCCTCCAAAATAAATGGTGCTACAAATTTTAACTTCTGTGTTTGTGACTACAATCCGATTTGGAAAGTATTGTCTTAGTTATATTAGTGAGGCGGGATTTATATTGAGTGTGTTTTGAGTTGATCTCTTTCAAACTATATAGGCGATGAAAAGAACATGCAAAAGAGCAGAAATGAAATACGGATGCCAAGGCACATGAAGCTCTCCCAGGGACGTAGAAACCAGTTGAAGACAGACAAGGACCTTCTCCCAGGGCCAAGAAAGAGACCCCTCCACTAGAGTCAGCATTCTGAATTCAGACATTTCCTAAAATATGAGAAAATAAGTGTATGGTGGTTATAGCCAGGCACTAGGGCTGTTATAGCAGTGTTGCAGAGCAAACACAGTAACTAACACCTACAAACTCAAATAGGATGTGGAATTACTTTTGACGCATAGCTATATGGAGATCCTATTAGGTTCGATGTCCAGATGCTGGCAGGGTACTGGGGGTTGGGAGGAAGAATCTGGTCCCTTTTCTCTCCACCCTCTCTCCCCAGCACCTGTGTGACAGTATGGCTGCAGTTTGGGGGGAGGGTCCCTCATAGTGCCCTGTGTGACATTGGGTCACAGCCAGAACAGAAGGGCTGCTGGGTAAATCCACTTCATTGTGCATTTAGGGGCTCTGGCATGCTGTGATCAGAAAATACTCTGTTTATTCTCAACACACAAAAAATACCCACATGTACAAAGCACTTCCTAGTGACCAGACAATGACATGAACAACTTACATGTACTAATGCTTTTTGATTCATACATCAATGTCATCATCAGTATTATTTTTTCAGCTATAATATTTTCTACATTTTTGACATGAAATTCACATATAACACATTCAATAGTTCTGTCTTCTCAAGAAGAGTTGTACAATCATCACCACAATCCGTTTAGAACATTTTCTCCATTCCTTATACTCATCATTATCATCTCCCCAGTTCCCCCAACCTCCCCTGCCATAACCCCCAGGAACAATTAATCCAGTTATTGTCTCTCTCGATTAACCTCTCCCGAATTTCATAGATGGAAAAATGGTTTTAAAACTATTAGCAATAGCAAAGTAAAACAGGTAAAAACCTCAATCACGAAGAAAGCAGGAAAATTAAAAACTAGAACACATTTAAAATGGATCAAAAGAGAGATCAGAAGATTAGATGTTCAATTGTAACCTGACTGCAGCTGCAATAGTCCACTTTCCAGTGCATTCTGCACGATAGCAAGGCTAGTACATGCCGGGTCTATGGTCAGAGAGGATTCACCAGAGACTTAATCCATGTGCATTTCCCCTTCACCTTTTTTAATAATACTGAAACAACTTTAAAATGGGTCAAAAGATAGATGAAATATGTGCAACATATTATTGATGAGTTTAAAGCTCATCCGTGAAACTGCAGATGAACTGGGAGAATTAAAGTAGAAACTAGGTCACAGATACTTTTTTCTTCCTCGTGCCCTTTCTTAAATCTATTATCATGGTGTGCAAAGGCCACGTTTCTTTTTACCTTCTCAATTCCAGGTCCCTAACAACTTCTCTGGGAAGGCGAGTGCCTTGCTCACATTCGTCCGTCCTCCTGTCGAACACACTATGTGACTGCCCTGTTGCTGTGACGATGGAAGCTAGACCACCCATGCTGCAAATATCGGGCAGGGTAGACAGTTTTTAGCAGAACTTCCTCCTTAAGACAGGCTAAGAAAAAGAATCTGGTGATCTACTCTTCTAAAAATAGGTCAGGGAACACCTCCTGGATGGCAGTGGGTCACTGAACCGTTCATGAGCCTCTGGCTTTAGGCAAGGCATCTGGGTCTCATGCAGGACAATGGTATTTGGGAATAAAGTCTCAACTTTCCCACCAAAGTGCCCGACAACTTTTGTTCAACCTTGCTGCTGAATGAAGTCAGGTTTTTCTTTGCCACATTGCATCTGGGGCCTAGCCTTGAATACTGTCACAATCAAAACAAAATAGAGATTTCCTTTCCTTGGCAGCAGCCTTATTTTGAAATGAAAACCTCAAGGATTCTGTCAGAGCATTAGCATCGACCTTTTTCTCCTGCCGCTCCTCACTGGCTATTACACTAATAAACTTTATGATCGGCTCTGTAACCACTGGTAGTTATACAGCTCAGTGCCCATTGCAGAAGAAACACATAATGATGGGAGAACAAGGTAAACTTAATAAAGCATCCTTTGTTCTCCTGGTATATGCAGGATAATGGGCAAATTCTTCTTGTTTATTGACCACATAAAAAGTTAGAAGTGATCCATGATCAGAGGCCAGGAGCTACATCCTGCAGAACACACTCACGCTAAGCTAGGAGGCAAGTTGCGAAATGCAGCAAGGAAGTAGAAATCCACCAGGCTGGGCGTTTTCACACACTGTTCCTTTCACCTCTGCTGCAGTTTTCACTGCAACGCTCTGAGGGCAGGGAGTCGGATATCCTCATTAAAATGGGAAGGAGACCTGCTTTATGCAAGTTCATTGTCCCATACAAGTGTAAGGGGTGGGGCTGCATTTCCAAATCCAATCTCCAAGCACACTTCCCTCAGCATGTCCAAAGCCCATGAGATGACTTCTCATCATGCTTGCCTCTGAGGAACATTCTGGCTGCACTTTGTCTAAGATTTCTTTGCTCTTTTGGCAGGCCATGGTACTTCCCAACTCATCGTCTCCCTATTGGACAGAGCAGCTTTGCCCCTGTGCGTTTCAAAGACTCTAACTCTCAACGAGAATAGAAAGCCTCATGGTTCTCTTTGGTTTCAAAGCAGAGCTGTCTGAATCGTACAATGCACGTTCTACAACCAGTTTCCTAGCCAGCTCTGACTCAGCGCCACTCCAGGTCTCTGTGCCGGCGTAGAACTCTGTTCCACAGGGCTTCCACTGGCTGATATTCCAGGTGTTGATTGACATGCCTTCTTCCAAAGGGCTCCGCGAGGGACTCAGCCCTCCAGACCTTCAGCTGTGAAGTGCCAGCAAGTTAGTTCCAACTCAGAGCAACCTTATGAACAATAAAATAAACAAAACAAAACAAAACACGACATGGTCCTGAACCAGCCTTCCAATTGTCCTTCTGTTTGAGTCCAATGTTGCCGCCACTGTGTCCATCCATCTCTGAGGGCCTTCCTCTTTTTCCCTGCCCCTCCACTTCGCCAAACACGACGTCCTTCTGGAGGGACTGGTCCTGAAACCTGGGCCAAGGACCAGAAGTTACATCTTGTCATCCTTGCTTCTAAAGAGCATTCTGACTGTACTTCTGCCAAGATAGATTATTTTGTTCTTTTGGCAGTTCATGATACTTTCAATATTCTTTTCAAGAATTACAAATGCATTGTAATTCAAATGCATTTGATTCTTCTTAAGTCTTCCTTAAGCAATGTCCAACTTCCACATGCAAATGAGGCAAATGAAAATAGCATGACTTGTGGCAGGCACAAATTAGTTTTCAAAGTAACATCCTTGCTTTTCAATATTCTGGAGAGGTCTAGTGAAGAATTACCCAATACAATGCGTTCTTTGACCACTTGACTGCTGCTTCCATGAGAATTGATTGTGCATCCAAGTTAGACAACATCTTTGACAACTTCAACCTTTTCTTCATTTATCATGATGTTAACTTTTGGTCCAGTTGTGAAAATTTTGGTCTGCTTAACATTGAGTCATCCATACTGAAGGCTGTAATTCTTGATCTTTGTCACCAAGCGCTTCAAGTCCT
Organism: Echinops telfairi; assembly: GCF_000313985.2. NCBI lineage: Eukaryota > Metazoa > Chordata > Mammalia > Afrosoricida > Tenrecidae > Echinops > Echinops telfairi. The sequence continues at coordinate 3,351,961 of NW_022111371.1, forward strand.
CCCCAATTTCAGTAAGCAAGGTTGTGTCATCTACACATCACAGGTTATTAATAAACCTTTCAAAATTCTTGATGCTGCACCCTTCTTCACATAATCAATCTTCTCTGATGATTTGCTAAGCATACAGATTGAATACGTATGGTGAGAAGATACAACCCTGACACACACCTTTCCTGATTTTCACCATGCAGGAGCCCTTTGTTCTGTTCACACAGCTGCCTCTTGAGCCGGGTACAGTTCTGCACGAGCACAATAAAGTGTTCGGAATTCCCATTCTTCTCAAGGCGATTCATAATTTGTTGTGATCCACACAGTTGAATGCCTTGGCAAAGTCTATAAAACACAAATAAACACTGTTCTGGAATTCTATGCTTTCAACCAAGAGCCATCTGAAGTCAACAGTGCTATCGCTTGTCCCACATCTTTTTCTGGTTCTGGACTGTACTTTAGCCAGCTTCCCAACAATGCATTGCTGCAACTGTGATTGGATGATTGTTCAACAAAATTTTATTTGCAAGTGGTATTAATGAGGTTGTTATAGAATTTGAGCAACCTATTGGGTCGCCTTTCTTTGGAATATGTGCAAATATGGATCTCTTCCTATTGGCTGTCATCCAAGTGCTTCGTCGGTTTGTTGAAACGTTCCATTTGGTATACCACCATTTCCTGGAGTGTGGTGTTGGCTAATGCTTTCAGTGTAGTTTGGATTTCTTTCTGTACAATTAGTTCTTAATCATATGCTACCTCCTGAAATGGTGGAGTATTAACTAGTTCATTTTGGTACAGTGACTCTGTGCCTGCTTTTCATCTTTTTTAATGCTTCCTGCATCACTCAATATTTTACCAATAGAATCATTCAATACTGTAATTTGAGACTTGATTTTTTTCTCTCGTTCTTTGCACTTCAGATGTGCTCAGTGTGTTCTGAAGGGACATTCGGTTCCATTAGCAACAAGAGAGACGCCAATGAAAATGAGTTACCGCCCCATAGTGACACTCTTCGCAAAAACTGACAACAAAACCAGAAAAGAATCAATACTGTATAACTCTGTTTCTGGTTTGATTGTAGAATTGTGCAACCACTATGGGAATCAGTACATTACTTCCTTAAACAATGTAAAAACAAATACCTGATACAAATACAAATACAATGTAAATACAAATACTTCCTTAAACAATGTAAATACAAATCCTACAATCTCTCTACTAGGTAGCTACCTTAAAACAAAGAACAAAACACAAACACACAGATGCACACCTATGTTTATTGCAGCAATTTCTATTAAAACGAAATGATGGAAGCAATAGAAAAACTCAGACTGCAGAAGAATGGATGCACAAACGGATACATTCATACAATGGAAACTTAGGCATCATTAAAAAACAGTGACAAAAAGAGGAAACTGTTAAACACACCTTAAGACATAGATAAAATTAAAGAACATTATTCTTAGTCAAGTTAGTCAACCTCACAAAAATAAATATTTTATGACACCATCGTTACAAAGAAAAAAAATTCACACTGAAGGATAATACTTTAGACTATGAGTGGGCCAGGGGGGGAGGTGGGCAGAGGGAAGTGACAAGAAACCATGGAGGGATGATGGGGGTGGGGGAAGAACCCCCTCCTGGGGAAGGGGCTTAAATGGAATATTGTTAGTGATTTTATTGATGAGTTGGGCCCTGCCACTACAAAGACTGTTTTCCCCTTTTATATTTTTAACCTTATTTGTTTGTTTGTTTATATACCTGAAACATTTGTTGTCTAACTCAATTAGCTCCAAATTTGTGTTTGAACACCAAAAAAGCTCAAGAACAGAGCATATTTGTTTTTCATAAGAAATCAGGGAAAACCAAATAATGGATTGCACATTGTGTCCATTTCTATTTATCCATATCTTCCTTATATTCCTGCATTCAACATAGGAAGATGCTGCATAAAGTTGCTGGAAAAAAATTGAATGTGAAGCTGACAAACTATTCCCAGAAACCTTTGGAAGCACCGGGGTACTCCTGAAGACACCCCTTCCAGGAATTGCCTGTAATGGCTGGCAACAAGCAGTCTACTCTGGAAGACGGTTTACTTCTCTCCCCACCCAGCCTCCTCCTGATGCAATCTTCTCACTTGACATAATCTGTCTTCTTAGGGTACCAGAGTACTTTTTGCACACATCCTTATCCTTATTTACCAGAATTATGTTCCTGTTGTTTATCCAAAAAATGAGGTACTCTACTGAGACCTGGAGGCAACACTGGAGGATTTCATTAGAGCCTCCAGAAGGTACCCATAAAACCAAAATAACCAGACTGACTGCCATCGAGCAGATGCTAAATCGTAGTGACTCTATAGGACAAGGTCGAACTGCCCCAATGAATTTCTGAGATGGTAACTCTCTACAGGAGTAGAAAGCCTCGTCTTTTTCCCACAGAGCAGCTGGTGGTTTTGAACTGTTGACCTTGTGGCTCGCAGCCCAGCACTAAATCCTAAAAGTTAAGGAAGTCAAAGAACAAAAATGGCTTTAAAGGTTCAAGTGCAGAGGGATTTAAAGGTTCCTTCTGAGCACAAGAGATTCTGTAAACTTCAGTCTACTAGATGACATTAGGTGCAAAGGATTTGGGGAAATATATTATACAAGGTGACACTTGGCCTTGGCCTCTGGTGCAATATCTGTGGAAAATAACTTAAAGTTTTCATTGAGAGAGAAGGCCTGATGGTGAGTTTCTGGGAACTCACATTCCATTAAATTATACAAGTGAACCCACTTTGCCTCTGCCTCTGCTATAGCCATGTCTACTTATGATTCCCATCCAGGTTTCACCAGGAGCCCTGGTGGTAGAGTGGTTAGGTGTTGGACTGCTAACTGCAAGGTAAGCAGTTTGAAACCATCCACTGCCCCGCTGTGTGGGAGAAAGACGAGAATTTGGACTCCCATCAACAGTTAGAGTCTCAGAACCCCACTGGGGCTGTTCTTGTTGTAAAGGGTCATTGTGGGTTGGAATTGGCTTGAGGGATATGGATTTGGTTTTTGGGTTTTTTTTGAGACCTGGTTTCATATATTAAGGCTACTTTGCTATACTTTGAATTACTAAGATACCAAGATTTGTCTATTTGCACACCAAGAAACCAGGTGTGTTGTTTTGATTTAGAATACTAGTTCTGTATTTTTGGAGCATCATCACACTTAGGCTATTTGAAGGTATTGGAGGGCCACCTGCTCTTCATTTCTTATGTGATGAGAACTCTACAGTAACCATAAAGGGCCATGTCTGGGTGAATCAGGTACTCATATTGATGTTGCTTATTTAAATCACAAAACATATTTATGTAGGAACTACTTATATAATGCTTACTTTCAATAGGTTCTATTTTAAGAGTTATATGGACTTTAAAGTATTCAGTGATTTAATTAATCCTCATAATTGTCCTAAATGCTCAGAAATAGAGGCTCAGAAAGGTTAAGAAACTTGTCCAGGGTCACAGAGAATTGGGATTCAAATCCATGTAACAGGATACAATTTTGGATTACAAATATTTTTAATAAAAATGTAAATCAATTTATGCTTTGGGATAAACCAAGTCATGCAACCAAATTGGTCACTTTACTTTGTTGCTAAATTAGCATTTTTTCTAGTGAAAAACAGGAGAAGAAATAAATATGCATTGAGTATTTATTTTATACCCAGCAATTAAAACATGCTTCCTTATGCACAGATGAACATGAAAGAAAAATTATTGTTCCCATATAACAAAGAAAGAAATAAGATTTAAAGAGGTTGTATAGTGTTCCCACACCCAATGAAGTGGCAGCAGAACTGGGACTTGAACTCATGACTCCATGTATTCAGGGTTTCCTATCTAGTCATTTTGTATTGAGAGAGGCACTTGACCTCATGTCAAGGACTTGGTTCTGGAATTTTCTTTCTATTCTCTGCAGCACAGTCATGATAGCATTGATTTCTTTCTACTAGGTACCATGATTTCAAAAATCAATTAATCTAAAAGATTTTTTTTAGCATAGAATTCCCCCCTCTCCTTCATTTTAATCACCATGCACCCATTCGTGCTGGTTCATAGGACAGTGTGGTGCTTTGAAATGTTCTGAACACACTTTTTAAATCCCTGTTCATTTTTTCCTGTTCTTCTCTCCTCTCCCTTTCTCAGAGAGGCGTGCTTGGCTGGCCGCAAAGGCACCATGTAATTCCCCTTTTCATTCGTTATCGAAAGACCCTGCTCACCGCATCCACTGCAGCCTCCTTTGTGATCCATGGCTCTGCCCTGCTCAGCTAATACTTAGAAAGACAGTCTCTTTCTCCCCTTCACTTGGAATAATCAGAACAGCATCTCTTCATGTTTCTCTTCATCCACCTGTCTTTCCAGGCAAATATTCTGAGCGGATCAAAAGGAGTTTATTCAAATGTCAAAAATGCTTCCGGAGGTGTTAACCTCCAGAAAATTCAATGCAGCACAAGTACAATCCATGTCTAATTTAGAGATAAACAGAATGAGGTTGGCATGCGCCTTTGATGAATACGGTCATGATTGGACATGCTCCCAGTTCAGCTTTCAAGGTTGGTTCCTCCTGACCAGGGGTCTGCAAAGAATGGCATGGCCTACACTTCTCATCCTAGTATAAAACGACAGCCACATCACCATCATCATATGAACATCCACAAAACAAACAAAGCTTAAATATTCCTGGAAAAATGTACTCTCGTTTACTTGAAGGTATATTTCATTTATTTCCTTTTCTTTTTCAAAAGTAATTTGCCCACACCTGTCACCTCTCTACTGTCACTCTGTCTGTAGAAATGTTCAATATCAGAAACTGAAGGAGGAAGAGCCTTATTTCATCCATGAATATAAAAGAAACACATTTCAACTCAGAGTTCCTATTAGCACAAGTAAAACTGCTTAAAAGCTTTATGAAAATCATAGTCTTCACTGAGCTCTCAACTCACTCCTGCAAATACATCCAGTTGCATCCAGGTCCTGTGTTAGGCCAGGTAGACTAGAGCAACATGTCCAGTAGCACTCAGATATGTGTGAGGAATAGCTTTATATCAAGAAGTAATTATCTATCAAGAAAACATCCCAAAGCAGTCCAACTCAAGTCCATAAGTCTGATAATAGTCCATAAGTCCCTCCTCAGATTCATGCACTCACATTCAATGATGCAGCAGGCAAGAGGATCACAGGCCGGTGGGTGCAGAGTCTGGTGGATCCACAGTTGGTGGAAAACGATCACAGGGCTCCAGCAGCTCTCATGGTTGCCAGCCAGCAGGAAGGTGAAGGCAGAGAGAGAAGGGGAGGTTCCCTGGGCCCTCCTGAGGAGAAGGTCATGCCCACAAGGAGGCACCCTCATGCTGCTGCCTAATTGCCAGGTTGAATACCATCCCTACACTTTTATAGATCTTCAAGATGACACGAACTTATTTAACTACCACCATTACTATAGTGGAGAGTGTCCTCTACAACGGGATGGTAGGCACAGACATAGAGTACAGAATTATAATACATCACAGAAGCAATTAAAACTAGAAGGGCCATTTCTCAAATCCTCATCAGGCACTCAGAAGGTGCTGAGCCCTCCCACTCTTCTCCCACCCATGCACCACCTGCTTCTCGGGAGGGGCATACCTGTTTGGGAAATCTGCCCAACGTTGAAGCCTTTCAAATGGTGAGTGATTTTTTTTTCACTTCCGTATTGTCACCAGCTTTTGGCTCAAGCTTTTCCCACTGAGATCACAAAAAGTAGGTCATATCTCCCCTGTGTATGAGGGCAAGTCAAAATATGTTTCCACTAGGGTTGTCATTCATATGTCTGCATTTATTTCAAATAAAACATGTTTAAATATGTATCTTTAATCTTCAGGAAGCTGCAGTTGTCTTAGACTTGTTAGGATGCCATTTTTAAAAGTCTAATTAAAAGACTGACTTCCTGAGGAGATGTGCTGGGTCAGTTGTTTTAAAGGCAGATAAATTAACTCATAAGGTTATGGCTACTGTTTTGAGAGATTCTCAGGGGACAATCTTGACAGATTTTCTCAACGGGCTCACGAAAATCAGAGGGGCTTATTAGGAAAAAGTTTGTAAGATAATAGAAAACTGCATTGGTGAGAAAAAGGCCCAGCAAATTGTAGCAAGGGATATTTTTCAGTCTCTCTAATGGACTGGCCCATTCTTTAAGAGTGGCTAGGGCTTTTCTGTGAGAAATCTATTGGGGGATCTTATCCTGTAACCCATCTAGCCCTGATCTTACCCTTTGTTCTAAAATCCCCCAAAACATTGAAAAGGAACCATCTTGAGTCGTATGGTGCTAACTGACACACCCTTGCCAACCTGCCGTGTCGATATGGTGTTCTTAGGTAGTGTGACGCGGGTTCTCACTCATAAGAGGCTGATGTGCAGCAGAACAAACCAATGCCTGGTCCTGCCAATCCTCACCATCGGTCCTTTGCTTGAGGCCATTGTTGCAGCCATGGTGTCGGTCCATCTGATTGAGAGTCTTCCTCTTTTTCACTGACCTCGGTTCTATCAAGAATGATGCCTTCTCCAGGAAGTCGTCCCTCCTGATAACAAGCCCAGAGGACTTGAGAGGAAGTGTCACCATCCTCACTTCTAAGGTGCATTCTGTCCGGCATGAGAGACATGGAAGTATTGCCTTCAAAAGTGTATGCACTTTGATGGAGGTTATGTTGAAGGTAAGATGGAGAAGAATTTGATTCACAAGTTGACATTTTTTGTTTAATAAAGCTTCTGTGGTTTCCTCTTGACTCTTCCTTGTGTAATTAGTCTTCACCTACTAGAGGCCATCTTTAAGAGGTGACCTAAGTCTACACTTTTTCAGAATAAGCATTGCTGGATTTTTCAATTCTCAGATTTTTCTTCAGGACCCAGCTCACCAGACTATTCTGAGTTCTATGGGAGCCCTGTCTTCTCTCTCCAAGTTCCACAGGACGCTTACTGGACAATATGGAATATTCTTATTCCAAGAGTGGTTGCGTGTCTCTACTTTACCGTGCATGCTGTCCTTCTCTAGGGACATGTCCAAAGGACGTGAGAGGAAGTTTTGCCATCCTTTCTTCTAAGTAACTTTCTGGCTCTGCTTCCTTTAAGACGGATTTTTTTGTTCTTCAGGAAGTCTATGGCCAAAACTCTGATGAAAATGGATCAATTCTTCTCTGGACTTCTTTATTCACTGTCCATTTTTCACAGGTATATGAGGTCAATGAAAATACCTGGGCTTAGGTCAGGCACACTTTAGTCCCCACAGTGTAATCTTGGCTTTTTAAAAGTTTAAAGAGTTCTTGTGATTAATAATAATAATAATAATAATAAAAATACCTGCCCCTGATTCCCTAGGTACTGATTTTGGATTCCAGTAAAATAAAATCTTTGACAACTGCAATATTTTGTTTATTATGATGTTCTTTATTATTCTGGTTATGAGGATTTTTGTTTTCTTTGGACTGATTTGTAATCCTTCCTGAAGGCTGTATTCCTTGATCTTATCTGTAAGTTATTCAAGTCCAGTTCACTTTCCGCAAGCAAGGCTGTGTCAATGTTGTTAATAAGCCTCCTCCAAGCCTGATGGCAAGTTCTTCATAAAGCCCAGCTTCTAAGAGTATTTGCTCAGAATTCAGATTGAGTAAGTACAGTACAAGGATACAACCATGACATGCATTTTCTTAAGCTTCAACTTGATCTTGCCTATTGTGGCAGTTACATAATCTCCTGTCAACTTACGAAGGGGTGGAGTCTAGTTTGTCAATCAAGTCACAGCTACATAATCTCCTGTCAACTTGCGAAGGGGTGGAGTCTAGTCTGTCAATCAGGTCACAGCTTGCTGAGCTCATTGGAGGCATGAAGGAGATAAATAGCTCACTGGAAGCCAGATATACTCAACCTGCTTCATCTCCCTGCAAGACATTCCTGTTGATAATCCACAGGTAGCTATGCTGATAGAACCAGAGCCCTGGAGCTGGAGGAGCCACATGAAGACCCATATCAGCGCTGAGATGCTTCCGTGCCCACTGAATCCATGTGACTTTCCACCCATCAGCCTCTGATATTCCTGCATTCTGTGTCATTGCATGTATTGCATGAGTCTGAAGAGGAGTTTGCAGACTGGTATCAGACATCTGGGCTAAAATTGGACTAACACACCTGTGATCAATTGATGGCCAGTTCCATAGTTGACCATCAGCTCTTTTTCTGATATCAAACAAGTCTATCACCACTTCCATCAGCTGTAGTAAATTTGATTCCTGTAATGTTACTTGGTGAGGTTCACACACAAAGTTGCCATGTATGTTGCTCAAAATTTCTTTGCAATTAAGAAATCATTGGTTTTGAAAATTACATCTTGCAATCTCCAACTTTGTTTCTATCAGCACAATCGTATTTTCCTATCA